>NC_066576.1:1166291-1198791 GCF_024679095.1 Eriocheir sinensis | reverse complement strand
AGTGTAAAAGTGTAAGGGATGAAATAATGAAGATGCTGGTTGACTCCTGCATAAGGGGTTTGGACAGTGTAGGGATGAGCTAGAGTAGAAAGTCGAGTGCAGCGGGGCCGCGGGAGGGAGGGAGGCATATAGTTAGCAAGTTCAGAAGAGCAGTCAGCATGAAAATATCGATAGAAGATAGAAAGAGAGGCAACGTGGCGGCGGATTTTTGAGGTAAAAGACTATCAGTAAGAGGAGGGGAGTTGATGAAATGAAAAGCCTTAGTGACAATGTTTGCAAATGTTGAGAGCTTGACTGGTGGTAACGTTTGTCTTGCTGTGTTGAGAGCTTGACTGGTGGTAACGTTTGTCTTGCTGTGTTGAGAGCTTGACTGGTGGTAACGTTTGTCTTGCTGTGTTGAGAACTTGACTGGTGGCAACGTTTGTCTTGCGGTGTTGAGAGCTTGACTGGTGGTAACGTTTGTCTTGCTGTGTTGAGAGCTTGACTGGTGGTAACGTTTGTCTTGCGGTGTTGAGAGCTTGACTGGAGGTAACGTTTGTCTTGCTGTGTTGAGAGCTTGACTGGTGGTAACGTTTGTCTTGCGGTGTTGAGAGCTTGACTGGTGGTAACGTTTGTCTTGCTGTGTTGAGAGCTTGACTGGTGGTAACGTTTGTCTTGCTGTGTTGAGAGCTTGACTGGTGGTAACGTTTGTCTTGCTGTGTTGAGAGCTTGACTGGTGGTAACGTTTGTCTTGCTGTGTTGAGAGCTTGACTGCCTCCCCCCTCTTTTTTCTCCCTCCTCCTTTGTACCATTTTCCTTCTTTCCTTTTTTTGGTGTTGCGTTAGTCTGAGTGTTGAGAGAGCTCTCTTTTTCCTTCCTCCTTTCGTTGTACCATTTTCCTTCCTTCATTCATTCCTTCCTTCCTTCATTCCTTTCTTCCTTCCTTTCATTGGTGTTACGTTTGTCTAAGTGTGTTAAGAGCTTGACTGCCTCCCTCCCTCTTTTACCTCCTTCCTCCCCTCCATTGTATCATTTTCCTTTCCTTCCTTCCTTTCCTCCTTCCTTCCTTCCTTCCTCCTTCCTTCCTTCCTTCCTTCCTTCCTTACTTCCTTCCTTCCTTCCTTTTGTGATAACGTAAACTTTAGTGTCTTGAGAGCTTGGATTCAACGAAGACCTAAAAACAGACTACATAGGTGTGAGAGAGAGAGAGAGAGAGAGAGAGAGAGAGAGAGGCAAAGGGGGGATGTTATGAAGTTAAACAGACAGATAGACAGGCAGATTAACAGCCAGCCAGACAGAGAGGCAGGTAATTGGAGACAGACAGACATTTATATGCAGAGAGAGCAAAACCAAATAGACAAAGACAGACACAGATAGATAGATAGATAGATATATAGATAGATAGATAAATAGATAGATAGACAGACAGACAGACAAACAAATTACAACCAGACAAGCACGACTGAGTGACTGACAGAGGGAGAAACAAGAGTGACACACACACACACACACACACACACACACACACACACACACACACACACACACACACACACACACACACACACACACACACACAAGTGCCCGCCTGTTTTGTTTTTACAATGTTATATTTGCATCGTAAACAACGCGAGTATTTATAGGTAGGTTTCATAAGGTTCCTGAGTGTGTGTGTGTGTGTGTGTGTGTGTGTGTGTGTGTGTGTAATCTCAACATTGTTACCAGAATTTGGGGGTCAGTATACTCTTATCTATTTATCCATCTATCTTTCTATCTATTTATATATCTATCTATATGTGTGTGTGTGTGTGTGTGTGTGTGTGTGTGTGTGTGTGTGTGTGTGTTATGGCCCTCAATACACCATCAACAAAGTGACTATGGCGCTGGTTGACGGACAGCTGTGATTTTATTGTCGTCGTAAGGTCTTCAGTTAGTCGTTTGAAGGGTCGGTCAACGGTGCCTTGGGGTCATTGAGGGTCGTGGAGGGCGTGGCGGTGGGAGGGTCGTCAGTGAGGCGAGGAGACCATTATGGAAACGACTTGCAAATGTTTGGGCATCAGGACCCGTGCAGTGTTGGGATGGTGGTCATGGAGGAGGAGGAGGAAGAAGATGAAGAAGAAGAAGAAGAAGAAGAAGAAGAAGAAGAAGAAGAAGAAGAAGAAGAAGAAGAAGAAGAGAAGGAGCAGCTTAACATCGGTGTGTGTCGCCTCTTTGTTTACTTAGATTTGCTTATGTGTGGACGAGTGATGTCTTCAGTTGTTTTCTTGTGTCTTTGTGTGTTTTGTGCCTGTCTTCTTAACCACGGTGTCCCAATTGTCTTCTTTTACGTCTTTTATGTCTTCGGCTTACTTATAATTAGGCTTGTTAGTATGTTTATAAGTGATGTAGTGCGTTGTTTTCTTGTTATGTTGTTTGCCTGTCTTCTTAACCACGGTGTCCCAATTGTCTTCTTTTGTGTCTCTTATGTCTTCGGCTTACTTATAATTAGGTTTGTTTGTGTGTTTATTAGTGATGTAGTGCGTTGTTTTCTTGTGTCTTAGTATGTTTTTTGCCTGTCTTCTTAACCACGGTGTCCCAAATGTCTTCTTTTATGTCTTTTATGTCTTCGGGTTACTTATAATTAGGCTTGTTTGGGTGTTTTTTATAAGTGATGTTTTGAGTTGTTTTCTTGTATCCTCTGAACCACGATATCCCAGTTGTACGTGTTTTAAGCCCAGATTCTCGCATATTTGGAGGCTTCTTCTCTCCTCTTCAGCTGTTTTCCTCTCTTCCTTCCTCTTTCTTACTTCTTATCCTACCATCTCTCTTTTCTTCCCATCTTGTTTTGTGTGTATGGGTGATGTTTTGAGTTGTCTTTTTGTGTGTGTTTTAGTGTGTTTGTGTCTCCTTAACCACGATGTATCAGTTGTCTTATGTTATGATGTGTGTGTTTCCCTATCTCATGGACCACTATATCGCAGTAATCTTTTTGTGTCCTAATGTTTGTGTTTGTGTCTCTAAAATCACGCACTATATATCAGTTATTTTCTTAGGTGTCAGGTTCATAGTTTCAAACATTTCTTTCATTAACACACACATTTGATAAGGCTTTAGTAGGGGTTGTGTTAGTGTTTCCATGGGTAGTTTCATGAGCGTAGTGATAGTCTGACAAGGCATCTGCACCATGAACGTGAAAAAACACTCATGAGAACCCGACTAATTTTTTTTTTTGTGGCCTTGGAAAATGTTGTTATGGGAGCCGACAGCGTCTGAGAATACGGGTCTTTGTGTGTTTGTTTGCCCGTGTCTCCTAAACCACACAATCCCCTTAAGGCGACGCTTGATCCATGGTCTTTGAGGGACTTGAGCCGTTTATGAAGAAGGGTCGACGGGGTGCGTGGGGGTGAAGGCCGTGACAAGGACCAGGAGCAGCCGTGGCCCTAACCTGAGACAGAGTGCGTCGTTTATGGCTTTAATTAACGTGCAGTGCGTCACGCGGGCACTTGCAGGGCTTGAATCTCGTAGGAAGACAACGTGCGAGTATGGATTTTCTGCTTGACGAAGTTTCTTGAAAATCCTCGTCACTTCCAGTGTCTTTGTAACCGCCCGAATCAAATTTTACAATCCTATACACTCCGTAATGGTAGCACCTGTAGGCTGTATTGAGGGGCATCTTGGACGACCCCAGCCCGTTAGTGGCGCAGGTGAATTTCATTTTTAGTGTCTGCCGTGATGTATGACCTTGCCTGGCCTATGCTGCCCCCCGGTGCTCCACTTGAACGCAGTCGCTAAAGTTAGGGTTGATATGAAGATCTGGGCAGCACTTGGGTAATCTTCCGCCACTCGGCGATGGTTAAAAAATCAACGCGTTTCGGTGGTTCTCGAACCTAGGTCCACGGGCTCACCAAGCCTGCACGCTGACCACTCGGCCACCGCCACCCCATAATTAGGCAGAGCTCGTGTGTATGAATTTTCTGCATGAAGAAGATTGAGAATCCTCGTTACATTACCGTCAGTTCTGTGTTTTCTGGTATTTGACTGTCACGATCACTCTTTATTGTTATATTTGTGTCTGCTCGTCTATGGGACTGTTTATGTCTAAGTTTGTTACAGGTACTTGTCATATAATCGTCATTTCTGTGCTTCCCTGTGTTTTACTGTCACTCTTCATATCCAGGTTCACTCATCGAAGGGACTTGCTTGGGTCTAAATCAGCTCTTGATTTTCCCTTGATGCCCTCTCATGGATCTCGATGATAATAATAATGGTAATACTCGTACAATGCGCCGCTTCCGTGTGTGTTCCTTCGGGCGCCCAGAAAACAGCATCCATATGATTAACATTCACGAGCAGAGACTTTTCCGGATCTTCGTTTTGCCCCGCCTCTGCTTTGATGAAGTATGCATGTTTCCTCCTCCGCCTGACTCGAGGAACGGAAGTTCGTATTATGATATGCAGAAAGAAAGAGAAGAGAAGGTTTAGACTTGGATATGTAATGTTTCTATTCCAGTCTGCGTCAAAAATGTGTTGTTCTGGCTTCTCAAAATGGTTAGTTTTAGCGTCAACGTTAATGAGAGAAAGTTTAAAATCAGATGTTTAATGTATAGTAATTCGAAGCAGCGTTCTCAAAATAGTTAGTTTTAGCGTTAACGTTAATGACAAAGTTAAGAATCAGATGTTAGCCCGTCCGCTGCGATTTGCACGGATTTCGCCTTCACTGGTAGCCTGGTAACATGTATTTCCAGGTCTTTCCCTGCCTCTGGTGGATAGTGGAGTGTTTCCCATGTGGAATTGGTATGCTGGATATGCCCTCACAAGGTGCAGGACTACATTTCTCTTCATTGCATTGTAGAAACCACATTTTGTCTCATTTCTGTAGCTTGGTGATGTCTTCTTGTAGGAAATCCGCAGTCAAGTGGTTTAATGTTTAATTCGAAGCGGCACCGTAAAGTATATTGTTCTTGTTTCTCAAAATAGTAACTTATGGTGTTAACGGTAATGAGAAAGAGACTCATATATTTAAGGTTTGATTCGAAGCAAAAATGCGTTGTTCTGGACTCCCAAAATAGTTACTTTTAATGTCAGCGTTCACAAGGGAAGGAGACAAACTCAGATATTTGATTATATTCTTGTTGTTCTGGTTACTTAAATTCGTTACTTTTAGTGTTAACGTTAATGAGAAAAGGAAAATAAAACGCGTGAAGGGCTAGCAAGTGCACTGAGTCTAATGTCGGTACTCTTAGACGCTCTCTTCGCCTACAGCAATCACTTCTAAAGACAAAATCGAGGATAAACGCGTCACTATGGATGGTAAAGAAGAAGTAGGAGAAGAAGAACAACAAGAAGACAAAAACAAGAAGAAATTAAGAAGAAAATAAAGAAAATAAAGAAGAAGAAGAAGAAGAAGAAGAAGAAGAAGAAGAAGAATTAGACGAAGAAGATGGAGATGATGATGAAGAAGAAGAATTAGACGAAGAAGATGGAGATGATGATGAAGAAGAAGAAGTAGAAGAAGATGAAGATGAAGTAGAAGAAGAAGAAGATGGAGATGATGATGAAGAAGAAGAATTAGACGAAGAAGATGGAGATGATGATGAAGAAGAAGAATTAGACGAAGAAGATGGAGATGATGATGAAGAAGAAGAATTAGACGAAGAAGATGGAGATGATGATGAAGAAGAAGAATTAGACGAAGAAGATGGAGATGATGATGAAGAAGAAGAAGAAGAAGAAGAAGACGGAGATGATGAAGAAGAAGAAGATGAAGAAGAAGATGATGGAGATGATGAAGAAGAAGAAGATGGAGATGATGATGAAGAAGAAGAAGATGGAGATGATGATGAAGTAGTAGAAGAAGAAGAAGAAGAAGATGGAGATGATGATGAAGTAGAAGAAGAAGAAGAAGAAGAAGAAGAAGAAGAGAAAAAAGGAGAAGGAAGAGAGCAAGAAAAGGAGAAGATGAAGCAGAATAACAACAACAGCAGCAACAACAACAACAACACGTTCGTGGTGCTGAACCTTTCTCAAACTACCACCAGGGTCATAAAGCTAACCATGGTAATGCCCACAACCCCTACGAAAGCCTTGTTAAATGTGTGTGCTTGGACGCCGAATGTTCGAGAATATGGGCGTTACTAAGGTACTTTAAAAGGTTGGTATTCGTATAGACCAGAGGCTTTCAATCTTTTGTCAGTGATGGCACCCTGAACTTATGTAAACCCTTTTGTGGCACCCCTTTCCCCCTCCCCCCCCCCCACACACACACACACACCTCACATGGATCAACTTCTTATACTCAATTGTACCTGTTTAAATTACTTTAATTAAATCACCGCTCCTCGGCTGCACGTGTCGGGAAATTGGCAATGATCCGCCTCACCCCTTGGCAAGCCCCGCGCTCTTTGCATGCATGACAGCCGGTGTGTGTGTGTTATTCCTGCCCATATTTGTACAGCATAATAGTTCTCGCCTCTCGCCTCTCGCGTCGCCGGGCTATTGCTATCAGAAAAATGCCTTCCCGGAGTGACGGATGAGGCTCGCTGAAATGCCATAAGCTTCCCCTGATATAAGACCGACAATTCCTTCTTCACACGCGCGGGCTTTCACAGACAAAAAAGAAAGAAAAAGAAAGAGAGAAAGAAAGAAAGATAGATATAGATAGATAGATAGATAGATAGATAGAAAGAAAAATTATTAAAGAGACAGACGCATTACATTATACATGGCTTGATAGAAACACACACACACACACACACACACACACACACACACACACACACCACTGAACCCACCACCACCAACATCACCACCACTGTTGCCGGAACTGAGCATCGCCACGGCAAGCTCTCGTGTGCCTCGCCAGAATTCACCGCCAGCCCAGGACGACGACGAGGAAGAGGAAAAAGTGTTTATCTGGTCGAAGCATACTGAGAGTGCCTGAGCCGACTCGTCCCGCCGCTACTGCACGGCCTCCGGGTAAATATTGCACGCCGGCACGAGAGGCACGGAATGTCTTAGCTTGGCAGTGTCAGACTCTTCCAGCCGTCACGTCAACTGTTCTCAAAGGCCAAAAAGGATATGAGTCTGGTTTTAATGAGTGTTTTCTTTAGGCTCACGTTGCAAAAGAAGGGCCAGACTAACAACAGGGTCATAAAACTACTACTGGAAATGCCAAGAACACCTACGAAAGCCTTGTCAAATGTGTGGCACGGAATGTCTTTTTAGTGCCATATTCTTAAACATTTCGGCTCCCAAAAGCACACATATGACAAGACCTTCGTAGGAGTCTTGCTTATTTCCAGGGATAGTTTAGGATAGTTTGACAGCCCTTCAGTACCATGAACCTTAGAAACACACATTTGACAAGACTTCGGGCATTTCCAGGGGTAGATTTAAGACCCTGGTGGTAGTTTGACTCTTCTTCTGTACCGTGAACCTAAGAAACACACATTTGATTAGACTTTGGGCATTTCCAGGGGTAGTTTTATGACCCTGGTGGTAGTTGACCCTTCTTCTATAACCTGAACCAAAGAAACACACATTTGACAAGACTTTGGGCATTTCCAGGGGTAGTTTTATGGCCCAGGTGGTAGTCTGACCCTTCTTCTGAACCGTGAACCTAAAAAGACACTCAGTAGAACCCGACTGCTCTCCTTTTTGCCCCTTGGAAATAGTTGATGTTAGGGGTGGAAGCGTCTGACAATACCGATCTTAGTGCCTGACGCGCGTATAAATCCTTCCCAGCCTTCCTCCCTCAGACGCCGGCGGGCCTTTTCTCGCCTCCTCTGTTTTGCCGGGAAAGGGGCGCAGGGAAAGAGGGGACGGGGAACAAGGATGACACACGAGAGGATCAAAAGAAAAGCAGCGAAATACACGTGAAAAACAGGAGCGCCGTGTGGAGAATATGACAGCAAAGAGGGAAGAGGAGGAGGAGGAGGAAGAGGAGGAGGAAAGGCACTAAAAAAATATCGTGCATGAGGTTATTGACGTGTACGAGACAAAGACGGATCTGGTACGAAGAAAGAAAAATAGAAAAAAAAAGCTTAAAAAGAAGTAAAAAAATAAAAATAGATAAGAATATAAAAACGATAAGACAAGAAAGATAAGATAAAGAATAAAAATTATAAAAACAATAAAATGTGAAAATTAAGAAATAATATAAAAGATAAAGAGAAAAGAGAAAAATAAAAAAAAGATGAAAAAATAAAGATAAATAAATACAAAAAAGATAGAAAAATAATTAAGAGATGCAAGATCAAAAGGCTAAAGAGTTAATTAAGATGAAAAGCAAACAAACACACACAGAAAAAGAATATACGAGAAATTTATCACCCAGGATTTACGTGTCAAAGGGGAAAAATGTTATGATTGATGCGGAGTAAAGAAGTTGTGTGTGTGTGTGTGTGTGTGTGTGTGTGTGTGTGTGTGTGTGTGTGTGTGTGTGTGTGTGTGTGTGTGTGTGTGTGTTCGGGAAAATTATGGCTGATTTTTAATAAAGAAGTTATGTGTCGTGTTGTCAGGAAAATAATTATTGTTGATGCGGAATAAAGAAGTTGTGTGTGTGTTATCGGGAAAATTATTATGGCTGAAACGAAATAAATAAGGTGTGTGTGTGTGTGTGTGTGTGTGTGTGTGTGTGTGTGTGTGTGTGTGTGTGTTATCAGGAAAACTATTATGGTTGATACGTAACAAATAAGTTGTGTTTTATGAGGTCTTGCTAATCTAGACAAACTACTCACACACCTGCGATCCCCTCCCCCTCTTCCCCTCCCCTCCTCCCTCTCCCCTCTCCCCCCTTCTGCGCTTCCTCCTCTTCTTTCACCTGGTCCCCCTTCTTCCTCCTCCCCATCCACTTGCTCCACCATCATCCTCTCTCCCCCTCCCCCATCCTTCCCCTTTTCCCCTCCTCCTCCACCTGCTCCCCCCCTCTTCCCCCTCCTCTCACTTTCTGCACTCCCCCTCCACCTGCTCCCCCCTCTTCCTACTCCCCTTCCACCTCCTTCCCCCCTATCTCGCTCCCCTGCCTCCCACCCTCTCCTGCTCCCTTCTGCGCCTTTTCCCTCCTTTCTCCACCTGCTCCCTTTTTCTCCCTTCCTCCTCCTCCTCCTCCTCCTCCTCAAACGCCACCGCCACAGCCGCCGTTACCACGAATTCCGTTTTTACTCTTACTGCTGCTGCTGCTGTTGTTGTTGTTGTTGTTGCTGCTGTTGTTATTGCTTCTGCTTCACTTGTTGTTCTTGTTGTTTTCTTTGCTTAATATTTTTCTCTTGTTCTCTGTTGCCGTTGTTGTTGTTGTTTTTGTTAGTTTTCCTTCTATAAATATTGCTGCTGGTATTATTCCTACTGTCTCCTCCTCCTCCCCCTGCTACTACTACTACTACTACTACTACTACTACTACTACTACTACTACTACTACTACTACCACCACCACCACCACTACTACCACTACCACTACTATGAGAGAGAGAGAGAGAGAGAGAGAGAGAGAGAGAGAGAGGCATAAAGTAAAGAGGAAAGGAAAACCGAGAAAATGAACACCCAGCAAGAAATCCCCCCCACCCCCCTCCGACATAATAAGAGGACAAAAAAAGGATTACGGTCTAGGTGGTGAGCGCTTTGAGAGGCAAGTGAGAGGAAGCCGTGTGAGGGCGCCGCCGTGACCTGGCTAACCCTCTCAAGCGGATCACTGAAGGCCGTGAATGGGGCGAGGCGATAGGTGAAAGGCGGACTGGTTAATTTGAAGGGACGATGAATGCGAGGCTTGAGGAAGGGTGAGAAGGAGAGGGGGAAGGTGTGTGTATGTGTGTGTGTGTGTGTGTGTGTGTGTGTGTGTGTGTGTCCCTCTGAAGAATAAGAGGAACAGGGCCAGATTGTCACAAATGGATGTTGCCTGCAGAGAGAGAGAGAGAGAGAGAGAGAGAGAGAGAGAGAGAGAGAGAGCTAGTTTTGTGTTTCTAGTCATTTATATATCTGCACTATAACTCACACACACACACACACACACACACACACACACACACACACACACACACACACACACACACACACACACACACACACACACACACACACACACACACACACACACACACACACACACACACACACACACACACATTCTTTTCCGTCCATATAGTCGGGTTCCAAGTGCTGGCGGTGGTGATGTTATTTTTTCATCAAGAGTATTGCAAGAATGGGAAGTGGATTCATGGAGTGGGTACAGGCGGGGGAAGGGGCCAGATCGTAGGAGTGCACAGTTGTATAGTGAAGGCTCGTCAACTGATGTAGGAATGGTTTATGGGGACCTTCTTATAGTTAAGGTCACAAATGGCAGCTGAGTTGATCATAAGTCGGGGTGGAATACTAAAAGGCATAGAACAGTATTAAGAAACATATGTAAGGAAAAGTATGAGCATGGAGTCAAGAGTTAAGACGAGAGAAATTGTGAGCGAATCAGAGCACAGAAATGAAAAATAAAAAAAAGTCAGGGAAAGACATAACAGTGCTAACGGACATAACACTTCTCCACCTATCAACTCGACACAATCTTCCAAACACCTATCCCCTATTCTTCGACAACACCCAGCTGTCACCTTCTTCAACACTAAACATCCTCGGTCTATCCTTAACTCAAAACCTTAACTGGAAACTTCACATCTCTTCTCTTACTAAATCAGCTTCCTCGAGGTTGGGCGTTCTCTGCCAGTTTTTTTTTCCCCGCACAGTTGCTATCCATATACAGGGGCCTTGTCCACCCTCGTAAGGAGTATGCGTCTCTCGTGTGGGGGAGCTCCAATCACACAGCTCTCTTGGACAGAGTGGAGTCATTTCGACGCGTACATTTATGACCCTGGTGGTAATCTGACTCTTCTCCTGTGCCGTGAACCTAAAAACACACTCATAATAACCCGACTAATCTCCTTATTGGCCGTTGGAAATAGTTGACGTGAGAGCCGAAAGCGTCTAACAAAGCTGACCTAAGTGTTCTCTAGCTAGCACAACACTGTCTCCCTTCCCGCCTTCCCATCATGCCGGCACCTTGTTAGTTTGGTCTTCGCGTAGTGAGTCGTCGCTGCGAGGCTCTCCGGCGACGGTGTTGCTGTGTTATGGAAACGACACGAAGCCAATCCAGGAAATGCTTCTTCTCCAGTAAGGCTTGCGCTGCCTCCCTCCTCCTCCTCCTTTTCCTCTTCCTCTTCCTCTTCTTCCTCCTCCTCCTCTTCTTCCTCCTCCTCCTCTTCCTTCTCTTTTTTTTTCTTCTATTCCTCTTCTTCTTCTTCTTGTTCTTCTTCTTTTCCTCCTCCTCCTCTTCTTCTTCTTCTTCTTCTTCTTCTTCTTCTTCTTCTTCTTCTTCTTTACCTCCTCCTCCTCCTCCTCCTCCTCCTCCCTCACTCTTATTGATTAGCTTTTCTTTTTGCATACTCACGCGTGTTTCTGTGTGTGTGTATGTGTGTGTGTGTGTGTGTGTGTGTGTTTTCAAGTTTGCGTTTATTCTTGGATCATTTTGTTTTTCTATTAAGTGATTATATTCTCTCTCTCTCTCTCTCTCTCTCTCTCTCTCTCTCTCTCTCTCTCTCTCTCTCTCTCTCTCTCTCTCTCTCTCTCTCTTGTGTGTGTGTGTGTGTGTGTGTGTGTGTGTGTGAGTGTGTGTGTGTTTTCAAGCCTTTATATTTTTTCTCAAAGGTTTATGTATGAGGGCCGAACACACACACACACACACACACACACAGACACACACATGTGATTTTTTCTGTGCGTATGTGTGTGTGTGTGTGTGTGTGTGTGTGTGTGTGTGCATGATAACAGTACACTCATGAGTTTATGTTTATTTAAATATAGAGATTCGGCCAGTACGTCACAGGTTTAACACGCGTTGGCTGTGGACACGTAGCAAACACACACACACACACACACACACACACACACAGGGCTTATACGCGGTTGTGTGAGTGGGTGTGTTCCAGTTACGTAGAGAACACACACACACACACACACACACACACACACACACACACACACACACACACACACACACAAACACACTCCATCGTCATTATCATCATCATTTTTAGCATCACATTATTTTTGTTTTTGTTGTTCTTTGTCTTGTTCATTATCATTGTTCTTTTTGCTCTCCTTGTTGTTCTTGTTGTTCTTCTTTCTTTACTTCTTTTTCTTCTTCGTCTCGTTCTTCTTTCTCTTATTCTTCTTATTTTCCTTATTATTTTTCTTCATCTTTTCTTTCTTGTTTACGATCATCAGAGTCACCACCACCACCACAGTCACTCCCTTCCCCTCACCACCACCACCACCACCAGCAGGGGCTCGTCGTGTAGGGCGGGTGTGTGGTGGACGGTGAGTCAAGGGAGCGTGGCGGGGCGTGTCCTGCCCTTGGAGGAAGAATGGGTGGAGACGTTCTCTCGGGCAGAAAGTGAAGCCCGGGCCGCCATATTGTTATTGGCGAAAGCTGGCCTGTCACTCAGACCGCGCGCCGCCTGAGCCACAGTTTTTTTTCAGAAACTTTTTTTTGGTTAACGACTATGTTATAATTTAGATTGGGTAATGGAAATAAAATAATTTTAAGCACCGTATAATGGTTAAGAGCCTTTGTATTGATTAATTTCCTATTTTTTATTGTAACGGGAATAACTTAGCTTAGATTCATTTCCTTCTTACCTACTAGTAAAATCCTTCACTTTTGTTGTGTCTAGACTAAAAACCTTTTTACATTGTGAAACCTGCTTAGATGCACTTACCGCGACTGCAGACGCCAGTCCTCGGCTGTCGCTAATAAAGTTAAAAACAAAAGGAAAACTAGTATTTCCATCAGATGATGTCATTGATATTTGTATCACTTGTGAAAAAGAAATTAGACAACTTATGGCCATGAAGAAGCACCTAGGAAAAGCAGACTTTCCCAAATTGTTAATTTCGGTATTGGCCAAGTACAGACATAAAGAAATCTTTTCCAAGCTGACTCGTCATATGTATGACACTGAGCCTCTACAGAATCACTTGTTTCTGTTAGTTAAAGCAGTAACTGAGAAGTATTTACATGTCAGACTCTGTTATATTGGTAAACAGTTGACTGCTAAGATAAAAAGTCAAGTTTCAGGAAAGAGTCGGCAGATTTACACAAAACTAATACATTTCAGCGGCCAGTAATGTGTCATATATAGTATTAAGTAGTGTGCTTCTGTATGTTAGTTTTAAGTCTTAGGTAAAGAATTTTATACAGACATCAATGTTCTTAAGTTGTACTTTGCATATTCAAAATAAAAAATTGTATTACACCAGTAAATAAATAAAAAAAAAGCCGAGGAGTTTGTATGGGAGTGAACGGCGGCGGCCTTCTTTTGCCAATAACGGGGGGGTGAGGCGCGCGGTCAGTCGGCTTCACTTTGACAGTAGGGTTCACTCAGCCATGGCGTCTCCACCCATTCTTCCTCCAAGGTCCTGCCTGACCCGACACTTCCGGGGACAGCCTACACTGCCTGCATCCCATTCCCTTCCTTTCCTCGCACCTGCCTTGCCTTCCCTTCCTTACACCTCCCTTCCCTTCCCTTCCTTTCCTTTTCCTTTCTTGCACCTGCCTTGCCTTCCTTGCTCTTCATTTCCCTTGCCTTGCCTGCCTTTCCCTTGCCTTCCCTTTCCTGCACCTACATTCCCTTCCCTTCCCTCTCCTTCCCTTCCCTTCCCTTGCCTTCCCTTCCCTTGCCTGCCCTTCCCTTGCCTTCCCTTTCCTGCACCTGCCTTCCCTTCCCTTCCCTTCCCTTCCCTTCCCTTCCCTTCCCTGCACCTACCTTCCCTTCCCTTCCCTTCCCTTCCCTTCCCTTCCCTGCACCTACCTTCCCTTCCCTTGCCTTCCCTTCCCTTCCCTTCCCTTCCCTTCCCTTCCCTGCACCTACCTTCCCTTCCCTTCCCTTCCCTTCCCTTCCCTTCCCTTCCCTTCCCTTCTCTTCCCTGCACCTGCCTTCCCTTCTCTTTCCTTCCCTTCCCTGCACCTCCCTTCCCTTCCCTTCCCTTCCCTTCCCTTCCCTTCCCTTCCCTTCCCTGCACCTACCTTCCCTTCCCTTCTCTTCCCTGCACCTGCCTTCCTTCCTTCCTTCCTTCCCTTCCTTCCCTTCCTTCCTTCCTTCCTTCCCTTCCCTTCCCTTCCTTCCTTCCTTCCCTTCCCTTCCTTCCCTTCCTGCCTACCTTCCCCTTCCTTCCTTCCTTCCTTCCCTTCCTTCCTTCCTTCCCTGCCTACCTTCCTTCCTTCCTTCCTTCCCTTCCTTCCTTCCTTCTCTTCCCTGCACCTGCCTTCCCTTCTCTTTCCTTCCTTCCTTCCTTCCTTCCTTCCCGAGTGTTCCTTCCTTCCTTCCCTGCACCTTCCTTCCTTCCCTTCCTTCCTTCCTTCCTTCCACCTTCCTTCCTTCCCTTCCTTCCTTCCTTCTCTTCCCTGCCTTCCTTCCTTCCTTCCTCCCTTCCGTCCTTCCCTTCCTGCCTCCTTCCTTCCTTCCCTTCCTTCCTTCCTTCCTTCCTTCCCTGCACCTTCCCTTCCTTCCTTCCTTCCTTCCTTCCCTTCCTTCCTTCCTTCCTTCCTTCCTTCTCTTCCCTTCACCTTCCTTCCTTCCTTCCTTCCCTTCCCTTCCTTCCTTCCTTCCCTTCCTTCCTTCTTCCTTCCTTGCCTTCCTTCCCTTCCTTCCTTCCTTCCTTCCTCCTTCCTTCCTTCCTTCCCTTCCTTCCTTCCTTCCTTCCTTCCTTCCTTCCTTCCCTTCCTTCCCTTCCTTCCTTCCCTTCCCTTCCTTCCTTCCCTGCCTCCTTCCTTCCTTCCTTC
Source organism: Eriocheir sinensis (assembly GCF_024679095.1). NCBI lineage: Eukaryota > Metazoa > Arthropoda > Malacostraca > Decapoda > Varunidae > Eriocheir > Eriocheir sinensis. Next base: position 1,184,014 of record NC_066576.1, on the reverse strand, counting down.
CCTTCCTTCCTTCCTTCTCTTCCCTGCCTTCCTTCCTCTTTCCTTCCTTCCTTCCTTCCTTCCTTCTCTTCCCTTCCTTCCTTCCCTTCCTTCCCTTCATCCCTTCCTGCCTTCCTTCCTCTTCCTTCCTTCCTTCCCTTCCTTCCTTCCTTCTCTTCCTGCCTGCCTTCCTTCTCTTTCCTTCCTTCCCTTCCTTCCTTCCTTCTCTTCCTCTGCCTGCCTTCCTTCTCTTTCCTTCCTTCCTTCCTTCCTTCCCTTCCTTCCTTCTCTTCCCTGCCTGCCTTCCTTCTCTTTCCTTCCCTTCCTTCCTTCCTTCCCTTCTCTTCCCTGCTCTTCCTTCCTTCCTTCCTTCCTTCCTCCCTTCCTTCCTTCCTTCCTTCCTTCCTTCCTTCCCTTCCCTTCCCTTCCTTCCTTCCTTCCCTTCCTTCCCTTCTCTTCCCTCTGCCTTCCTCCCCTTCCTTCCTTCCTTCCCTTCCTCCCCTTCTCTTCCTGCACCTGCCTTCCTTCTCCTTCCTTCCTTCCTTCCCTTCTCTTCCCTGCACCTGCCTTCCCTTCCTTCCTTCCTTCCTTCCTTCCTTCCCTTCTCTTCCTGCACCTGCCTTCCCTTCTCTTTCCTTCCCTTCCCTGTGTTGGTGGTGCAGTGTTGTAAGTGCTAATCGGTTCACGGATAGAAATTCATATCCACCAGGTTCCTTGCCCTTCCTTCCTTCCCTTCCTTCCTTACTTCCCTTCCTTCACCTTCCCTTCCCTTCCTTCCTTCCCTTCCTTCCTTCCCTTCCCTTCCTTCCCTTCCTTCCTTCCTTCCTTCCCTGCCTCCTTCCTTCCCTTCCTTCCCTGCACCTCCTTCCCTTCCCTTCCTTCCCCTCCCTTCCTTCCTTCCTTCCCTTCCTGCACCTCCTTCCTTCCTTCCTTCCTTCCCTTCCTTCCCTTCCTTCCCTTCACCTTCCTTCCCTTCCCTTCCTTCCTTCCTTCCTTCCCTTCCTTCCTTCCTCTCCTTCCCTTCCTTCCCTTCCTTCCCTTCCTTCCTTCCCTTTCCTTCCCTTCCTTCCTTCCTTCCCTTCCTTCCTTCCCTTCCTTCCTTCCTTCCTCTTCCCTGCACCTGCCTTCACTTCCCTTCCCTTCCCTTCCTTCCTTCTCTTCCACCTGCCTTCCCTTCCTTCCTTCCTTCCTTCCTTCCTTCCCTTCCTTCCCTTCCCTTCCTACCCTTCCTTCCTTCCCTTCCTTCCTTCCCCTTCCTCCTTCTCTTCCCTGCACCTTCCTTCCCTTCCCTTCCATTTTCTTCCCTTCCCTTCCTTCCTTCCTTCCTACCTTCCCTTCCTTCCCTTCCTTCCTTCCCTTCCTTCCTTCCTCCCTGCACCTCCCTTCCTTCCTTCCTTCCTTCCTTCCCCTTCCTTCCTTCCCTTCCTTCCTTCTCTTCCCTGCACCTGCCTTCCTTCCCTTCCCTTCCTTCCTTCCTTCCCTTCCTTCCTTCCTTCCTTCCCTTCCCTTTCTCCTTCCTTCCTTCCCTTCCCTTCCCTCCTTCCTTCCTTCCTTCCCTTCCATTACCATCCCTTCTCTTTCCTTCCCTTCCCTTCCCTTCCCTTCTCTTCCCTTCCCTTCTCTTTCTTCCCTTCCATTCCTTCCTTCCTTCTCTTCTCTTCTGCACCTGCCTTCCTCTTCCTTCCCTTCCTTCCTTCCTGCACCTGCCTTCCCTTCCTTCCTTCCCCTTCCCTTCCTTCTCTTCCCTGCCTCCCTTCCCTTTCCTTCCTTCCTTCCCTTCCCCTTCCTTCCTTCCTTCCCTTCCCTGCCCCTCCTTCCCTTCCCTTCCCTTCTTCCCTTCCTTCCCTTCCTTCCTTCCTTCCTCCTTCCTTCCTTCCCTTCCCTTCCCTTCCTTCCTTCCCTTCCTTCCTGCACCTCCTTCCTTCCTTCCTTCCTTCCTGCACCTCCTTCCTTCCCTTCCCTTCCCTTCCTTCCTCCCTTCCCTTCCTTCCCTTCCTTCCTGCCTTCCCTTCCTTCCTTCCCTTCCTTCCCTTTCCTTCCCTTCCTTCCCTGCACCTTCCCTTCCCTTCCTTCTTTCCCTTCCCTTCCTTCCCTTCCCTTCCCTCCTTCCTTCCTTCCCTTCTTCCTTCCACCTTCCTGCTTCCTTCCCTGCACCTCCTTCCTTCCTTCCTTCCTTCCTTCCTTCCTTCCTTCCTTCCCTTCCTTCCTTCCTGCCTCCTTCCTTCCCTTCCTTCCTTCCTTCCTTCCCTTCCCTTCCTTCCTTCCTTCCTTCCTTCCTTCCTTCCCTTCCCTGCACCTTCCTTCCTTCCTTCCTTCCTTCCCTTCCTTCCTTCCCTTCCTTCTTCCTTCCTTCTTCCTTCCCTGCACCTTCCTTCCCTTCCTTCCCTTCCTTCCTTCCTTCCTTCCCTTCCCTTCCTACTTCCCTTCCTTCCTTCCTTTTCTTCCCTTCCTTCTCTTTCCTTCCTTCCCTGCACCTGCCTTCCCGTCTCTTTCCTTCCCTTCCTTCCCTTCCTTCCCTGCCTTCCTTCTCTTTCCTTCCCTTCCTGCCTCCCTTCCTTCCCTTCCTGCACCTCCCTTCCCTTCCCTTCCCTTCCCTTCCCTTCCCTTGTCCAACCCTCTATCAGCACTACCTTGTCAGCACTCCTCTTGTCAGTGCTCCCATATCGTTACTCTTCAGCACTCCCTCTCAGCATATATTCCTTCCTCTGTCAGCACTCCACCTGTCAGTACTTCCCCTTCAGCACTTCCTCTCTCAGCACTCCCTTGCCAGTACTACCCTTGTTAGCATTCCCCTGTTAGCACTTCTCTTCCAGCACTATCCAGTCAGCACTCTCTTCCCATTCTCTGCCCTCTCTTCCTTGTCTAACATTCTGTCAGCACTGCACTTTACCCAGCACTCCCTCTTGTCAGCACTCCTATATCAGTAGTCCTCTGTTATTACTCATTTCATTCCTTCCTTTTCAGCACTCATGTCAGTATTTCCCTGCCAGCACTTCCCTTCTTCCTCTCCCCATCACGCCAATAAACCTTCCGTAGTCAGCACTCATTTTTCTGTCAGCACTCCAGCATTCCTTCCTTTGTCAGCACTCCCTGTCCTCTGTCAGCACTCCTCTGTCCTCCTTTCCTCCTCTTCCATCACCATCAGTACATCATTCCTCTTTTTGTCAGCACTCTTCTGTCAGCATTCCCTTGTCCTTGCTGCCTTCCTCTTCTCAGCACTAACATTCATTCCTCTTCTCAGCACTCTTTCCTCTCCTCTTCTACTAACATTCAGTAATCGTTAGTCAGCACTCCTCTCCTCTATCAGCATTCCTCTCCTCTCTCATCAGCACCCTACACCTATTTCTTCCACTGTCCTTTAATACCTTCCTCTCCTCCTCACTTTACGCCTTCCTCTTCTCAGCACTTCCTTCCTCTATCAGAACCCTTGTCAGCACTCGTTAGGCAGGTCTCCTTTCCTCCCCATCACCCCAACATGTCCCTTTTCATCCCCCAGCACCTCCTCCTCCTCCTCCTCCTCCTCCTCCTCCTCCTCCTCCTCCTCCTCGTGGTTTCCTCTCCCCAGCAGCCTTCTTGCCTGTAATCGCGTGTCCTCCACATCCCGCCCTCTCAGCGCCATAACTTTCCCCCTCGCCCTCCTCGTCTCCTTGCCTCCCTTACCTTCCTAATCACATATAGGGTTACCGTGCTTGCCTGCCTGCCTGCTTGATACATACATACATTCAGCCATACATACATTCATACCATACATTCATACATACATACATACATATCATACTTAGTTCCCATTCGTGTGTGTGTGTGTGTGTGTGTGTGTGTGTGTGTGTGTGTGTGTGTGTGTGTGTATCTAGTGTAACCATGTCTGTTTTTTCTACTTTTTGTTTATTTTACTGTATGTTTGATTTTGTCCTTCTATGTCAGTTTTTTTGTCTCTGTCTGTTTGTCTGTATTTCTATCTGTCTGTCTATCTGCCTGTTTGTGTCTCTTTGTCTGTATCTATCAATCTATCTACAGTAGCTATCTATTTACGTGATTTTCTTTTACTGTTTATTAATTTATTATTTTCTCCTCTTTTTTGCAGGTAAAGAAATGGAATGGAAACAGAAGGCTAAGGCAAGTGAGAGGTTTAATTTCTCTCTCTCTCTCTCTCTCTCTCTCTCTCTCTCTCTCTCTCTCTCTCTCTCTCTCTCTCTCTATCTCTCTCTCTCTCTCTCTCTCTCTCTCTCTCTCTCTCTCTCTCTCTCTCTCTCTCTCTCTCTCTCTCTTTCTATCCATATCTATCTATCTATCTATCTTTTTATTTAAGGATATAGTAAGACAAGGAAGTGGAAAGAAAAGGAAGTACAGTGGAGTGCACAGTTATAATTTATGGTATAGGTCTCTCTCTCTCTCTCTCTCTCTCTCTCTCTCTCTCTCTCTCTCTCTCTCTCTCTCTCTCTCTCTCTCTCTCTCTCTCTCTCTCTCTCTCCTCTCTCTCTCTCTCTCTCTCTCTCTCTCTCTCTCTCTCTCTCTCTCTCGCTATAAGGAAAAGGTTGTTGTTAATACGCTGATGGCTGATGTTCCTGAAGAAAAAATAACAACAATAAAAGTGGGTGTGTTTATTTATCACGCCGGGAGGCGGTAGCTGAGAAGGTCAGCGTTAGGGCGCGGCATCCTGCAGAATGCAGGCTCGCGTCCCGCCCGCCCCTAAGCAAACTGGCAATTTTTCAGTCACCGCCGAGTGGCCGAAGACTACCACATGCTGTCCTGAAGGCCAGCTCTCAACGCTGAGTCTAGATTCTCTTTCTAAAGGATCAAGATGAGCTCCGGGACAGCCTGACCCAATCAAGATGACGCCAATATAAACGCTTGCCTGCGCCACAACGGGCTGCGGCCGATCACCAGGCCCATAAAAAAGCCTACCCAGCCATAGGCGGAACTTAAAAAAGATAAGCACCGAGGGCCACGCGCAGCTGTCGTATCGTGCCCCAACTTTGCCTTTGCCTCGCTGGTCTGTGCGGGTGACAAACTTAACTCTGTGTTGCAATATTGGTGCCCCGCTATAACGCAATATTTGGTCAGCGTCCGTTTTTTTTCCTTAACCTTCACGCGGGCCACATCGTCATCATCCTCATCATTTCCTCACGTGTTCGTCCTCTAATTCTTACTCGGCTGTCTCATTTTCTTTGATCCTGACGTAATGACCTTCTCTGGAAAATGTTTTATATAGGTATTATTTTTGCCGCGTCCGTCCGTGTGTTTAATAGCCTCCCCGCAGGACACACAACGCCGCACGCATGCAAAACTCTCCTCCCTAGTTTCCGCACTTTTAATTCTCACGGCCTGCCTCTGCTGCTCCCCGGCATCGCAGTTTTCATGGTCTTTGTTTGGATGAAGTTCTGCTCCTGTTATCAAGTTTGCTCTGTTTTCCCTGAACCTCCAATGTGGGCGCACCTTCCACGGCCTTAGTGCGTTCCTGGCAGCCCCTCTCGTCTTTGTTTTTGCACGCTGTTGTCTTCTGTCCCTTCATCTCCCGTCCCTTCCACCTTCCTTATCTTACCCCCCCTACCACTGCCTAAGTATCCCCTTCCCTTTCCAGCTCCCTTTTTCAACCCATTTCTACGATCTTGGTATGTTCCTGGCAGCGCTTCGTGGCTTTCTTCTTCACGCGGTTATTCTGTCCTTCGTCTCTTTGCATCTCCTTCCCTTTTCTCCTATCCTACCTGGATTAGTGTGTTCCTGTAGCTCCTCTTGTCTTGTTTTTTTCACTATTTCTTTCATCTCTCTGCGTCCCCTTTCTCTTCCATCTCTTTATCTTGAACCTCTACATTGGCGCCGGCGCACCTCTCCCGGTATGAGTGTGTTCCTGCAGCTCCTCGCGTCTTGCTTTTTCACGTTTCTTTCATTTCTCTGCGTCCCCTTTCTCTTCCACCTCTTGTCTTGAACATCTACATCGGGCGCTTCTTTCCTGGCATGTAAGTGTGTGTCCCCTGCAGGTCCTCGCGTCTTCATTTTTCACGCTTTCTTTCTTCTAGATGCGTCACCTTTCTCTTCCATCTTTTTCTCAACCTCTACATTGGGCGCCCCTTTCCCGCCCTTAGTGTGTCCCTGCAGCTCCTCGTGTCTTGCTTTTTCGTTCGTTTCTTCATCACGTTTCTTTGTTTCTTTTGCTGATTGGTGTGTTGTGTGGTATTGAATGATCTTGTGTATTGTAATGGTCTCTCTCTCTCATTCTCTCTTTCACTCTGTCATTTTTCTCTTTCTCTGTGGTGTCATATTTTCCTTTCCCTGTGGTGTCATCTCTCTCTTTTTCTCTGTAGGTCACCTCTTTCTCTGTGCTGTCATCTCTTTTCTCTCTGTAGCGTCATCTCTTTCTTTGTAGTGTTAAATCTCTCTGTGATGTCATATAATTCTTTCTCTGGTTTCATCTCTTTCTCTGTGGTTTCCATCTCTCCTGTTTTGTCATTCCTCTTTCTCTGGTGTCCTCTCTTTCCCTGTGGTGTCATCATTCTCTCACTGTGTCGTCATCCTCTCTTTCTCTCACCGTTGAATCAGGTCTTATTGTTCCCAGGCTCTCGGTAACCAGTCGATGGGGGTGTAGGTAGGTAGGTGATGCCTTGCTGCGGGACACTGTGGGAAGGAAAGCAGACGTCCCACTGACTTCTAATTTTGCTTGCCTGTAATGCTAAGAACCGACACAGGGTACGAAAGACGCCCTCCGATCAGCAGCCTCTTCTTGTGTGTGTGTGTGTGTGCGTTAATATAAGTCTCATATACTCAAACAATTTGGGGCTTATCACCCACATTAGATAAGGCTTTCGAGGTTGTGTTAATATTTCCATGGGCAGTTTTAAGAGTGATTGTTGACAAGCTTCTGCACCATGAACGGGGAAACACTCATGAGCCTGATTACCTACTTTGGTGGCCTTTGGGAAATAGCAAAACACACAGCGAGAACCCGACTTACCACTCCTTGTGGCCTTGGGAAATGGTAGTTGTGAGAGCCGAAAGCGTCTTCTGAGAATACGAGACTAAGAACAAGGGGATACATTACAGAAGACAGTCTGGCCGATACAAGAAAACACTTTCATGAGAACCTTCCGACTTACCTCCCTTGTGGCCTTGAAACAGTTGTGAGAGCCTTAGAGCGCCTGGAGAATACGGACTAAGAACAAGGGATACAGCACAGAAGTCCGGTCGGTCTATATAAGACAGCTCTCGTAAACTATGAACATACAGTGATATCTTCCTTTCTCTAGCGTCGAATATGTGGGATTAACGACAAGTGATATATTTCAAAGTCAGTGGGCCTATATAAAACAGCTCTCGTAAACTATGAATACCATAGTGACGATGATATCTTCCTTTCTCATGCGTCGAATATGGATTAACGACAAAGGGATATTTTCTAAATAGTCAGTGGAAGCTATATAAAAACCCTTTCAAGAGGAAGGACTATAACCACAGGTGACATCTTTTCCTCCCGAAATTGACTTCTCTTTTGGCCTCTCGTCTTAACTCTTTTTAAGGGCAGTGATTTGCGGTAGGGATTTACAGGCCTTTTTTCTTGACTAAAGCTTCCTCTTGGGCTGCTATAAAAAATGCAAATGTAAGACAGCTCTCGTAAACTTTAAACACAAACGATATCTTCCTTTCCCTCGCATCGGGTGTGAAGGAGCGCAGCGTTTACGCAGCGTTCTCTATCCGGGCACGTTGTTGGGTATGTGTGTGAGGCCTCAAGCTTGCCACCAGCTGTTGCCATCCTCGTCATCGCTAAATGGACGCAGCTGTTTAGGGTTGTCAATGGTACTCCGACTTACTACCTTGATTCTTGTCTCTTAACCTTATATTTCTTTTCCTGAAGGACATTGACCTGTGTAGGTAGCTGTGCCGCCACCAGCTGTTGTCATCCTCCTCATCGCTGAATGGACGCAGCTGTTTAGGGCTGTCAATGGTACTCCGACTTACTATCTTGATTCTGTCTCAACCCTCATATATCTTTCCTGAAGGACAGTTGTGTAGGTACGTGTGCCACCACCAGCTGTTGTCATCCCCTCCTCCTCATCACCGAATGGACGCAGCTGTTTAGGTTTTCACCGTTATTACATATTATTATTATTATTATTATTATTACATATTATTATTATTATTACTATTACACACACACACGCCAGACAGCAGGCGGCAGGATACAGTGGGTTAAGTGCCGGTGGGGGACGGTCGCACCTGATCTTTCTCGGCTCTCAACAGTCCGCCTTGCTCCCTCCTGCCGCAGCCAATGGCCCTGACTGATGCTTGCGGCCTGAGGGGAGCGCGCCGTCGCCTCTTCATCAGAATGGGTCAAAGGAGCGGCCTAAACGACGCCTCTCCACGCCAGAAATCACTGACATTATTGCCATCACCCCGGCGGTAGTTACGTTAGCAAAGACCTTGTGGTGGAAAAGACCGTAAGTGCTTTACCTTTCGCTGATTAAACTCACGGTCGTTTAGTTAGAAAGAAGCCTTAACGAGGAAAAACCAGGCCATCGGGAGACACTAAGGGTGCGGCCACACTGCACGCGTTTTTTTTTGTTTTTTTTGTTTTGTTTTTTTTTTACGTCGCGGCCTATTGCGCCGGTAGGCTTCTTCCCAGTGGGGCCTGATGGTCGGCCCAAAGCTTCTTCCCGGTGAGGCCTGATGGTCGGCCCAGCCCGTTTTGGCGCAGGCGAATGTTTGCGGTGGGAGTTTATTTGCATTGGCTCATATGTCTCTCCCGGACTCATCTTTAATCCTAGAATCTAGGAGTCCGGGTTGATAGGGTGGTCTTCTGACAGCATGTGGGTAGTTTGCCACTCGGCGGCGGCTGAAAATCCCAGCTTGCGGCACCGGGAGGGGGATTGAACTGCGTCCTCCTGAACGCGGCGCCGTCACCTGTCGACTTCAGTTACCGTTGGATGTTTGGTGGGTCAGAGGTAACATGTTATTTTACTGTGAGTGGCCGTACAGGACGCCGGTAGCGGGTGTTTCTGAGGAACTCTGCCACCCGCGTCCCATATGGCCACTCCTATTAGATAAATATGTGTTTGTTCTTGCCTCTGACCCGCTAGGGCGTCCCATGAGCCTCTACCCTCCCAGCAAACCGTGCAGTGTGGCTGCACCCTAACGCCGGGCTAGCGGGATGGCCGACAACAGGTGGCGCGGGAAGGTCTGGGATGGTTTAGAGCAGGGTTCATATTCTTAATATTTTCTGAGTCCAAGTATCATATTTGATTATTTTTATTTTCCAGGATATTATCGACTTTGGTGTCTGACCTCTTCCTCTATACCGTGAACGTGAAAAACACTCATGAAAAACTCCGATTGATCCCTTTTTGCCTTTTGGAAATAGTTGATGGGAGGCCAGCGTCTGAGAATACCAACCAGAGTCCTGAGGCTGTCAGGGTCGGTATTCTTAGACGTTACCAATCTCACACGTCAACTATTTCCTAAACGCCAAAAGTAGGTCAGCTAATTTAACTGGGTGCTTTAGGTCTATGGTACACAAGAAAGATCAAACTTACCACCTGTGGCCAAACTATACTCCTGGAAATGCCCACAACTCCTACGAAAGCCTTGTCAGATGTATGTGTTTTCATGACGAAGTGTTTAATAATGTGTCTCTGTGTCCCTCCGCTTACCTTTTTATCGGTGATATGTTATGTTATCAGTGTTGACGGACAAGTTTTAACTGAATCATCGATGTTAAGTATAGGGCATCATGGGTTATCTAGGGCAAATAAGTAGCGTGGCAGGTTCTCAGCTGGGAATTACTGTACCTGATTTTTTTTTCACAGTAAAGGAAAGCAGCCTAAGGGCAAAAAACAAAAGCCCGCTAATCACTGCCCTGTAAAAGAGGGTATAGACGAGGGCCAAAAGAGGTCAATTTCGGGCAAAGAGGTGTCTCTTGATACCTCCTCTTGAACACCAAAAAATTAATCCAATGCTAACTGTGCGAATGGGGAACGCCTAATTAAGACCTCATTTTTTTACAACAAAGGAAGCAGCTCGAGGGCAACAACAAAAGTGAAGAAAAAATCCTGCTGTTAGTCGCTGTTCTATTACTCTACTTATACTCTACTCAGTGCTACAAAAGAAGGAACAAAGACGAGGTCACTGGAGACCCTCTAGCAAGACGGCCTGCGCGGCGCCTCCAGCTTAGCGGTCCGCAGGTACATGTGTGGACTGTCGGACGTGAATCAATGGCACCCGTATTTTTATAATTGCTTATTATTCCATGCTAGTGGTCCAGCTTTTAAACGATGCATAAACTGATATGTATGTATTGTATCTATTTTATTTATTCATCGTGTGGGTGTGGGTGTGGGTGAGAGAGAGAGAGAGAGAGAGAGAGAGAGAGAGAGAGAGAGAGAGAGAGAGAGAGAGAGAGAGAGAGAGAGAGAGAGAGAGAGATAGAGAGAGAGAGAGAGAGAGAGAGAGAGAGAGAGAGAGAGAGAGAGAGAGAGAGAGAGAGAGAAAGAGAGAGAAGAGAGAGAGAGAGAGAGAGAGAGAGAGAGAGAGAGAGAGAGAGAGAGAGAGAGAGAGAGAGAGAGAGAGAGAGAGAGAGAGAGAGAGAAGAGAGAGAGAGAGAGAGAGAGAGAGAGAGAGAGAGAGAGAGAGAGAGAGAGAGAGAGAGAGAGAGATAGAGAGAGAGAGAGAGAGAGAGAGAGAGAGAGAGAGAGAGAGAGAGAGAGAGAGAGAGAGAGAGAGAGAGAGAGAGAGAGAGAGAGAGAGAGAGAGAGAGAGAGAGAGAGAGAGAGAGAGGAGAGAGAGAGAGAGAGAGAGAGAGAGAGATTCCTGCAAACTATCCTGGCAGCAAGCGCTTACGCTGACGACTGCACCCTCTCCAGAACATACAAGAGGGAGTGAAGCCCAGGACGTGATAGGAGTCCGTCAACAGACAGCGAGACATAATGGCCTGGGAAGAGGGTGGCAAGTCAGGTTTGCCCCCCTGACAAACTCCAGGCCATGGTGGGTATCATTGCTCCCGGAGGACGCGAGGCAACCCACGGCAGACTGATATTCGGGAACGACACCATCCCTCTGGCAGTCCAAAGCGTCGACATCCTGCGTGGAGGTGGGACTCCCAGCTGCGGTTCCGGACTGTCACCTTGAGAGGGTGGCGCACAAAGCTCTAGAAGGTGAACCTCTGCGCCGCATGAAGAACCTCTCGATGCCAGGCCTGAACAATTTATACAGTCTGTCCAGTGATGAGTATGCACCGCTCACCTGGATGGCTGTGCTACCCGCTGCCACCTCAACTCTGCTAGGATACAGGCAGAGGGAGGGCTGAACGCTCCCCATCAACGGCAACTCAGCACCACCGACCGGAGCTAGCGGACACAGCGACAACAACATCGACAACAACAACAACAACACCCACACGAGGGACGGGCAAGACCACACGAACCAGCTGGAATAGCCTGAGCACTGTCGCCGCAATGCTGTTCTGATTTGGTGTTGGCTATTAAGGCACAAGTGGGCCTAGTGCCCCACCTGACGGACCTGAGGGCTACCTGAGGAGGTCTGAGCGCAGCACGAGAACGGTGCTGAGCAACGCCTCCTGGAAGTGCCAATGGCCTCCAGCACCTCCAGTTCAACGTGCTCTCTCCATTGCAGCGGTGGTGTGCAGGAACAACTCACTGTTGATGTGGGATGTGACAACTGTCCACCAGCAGATGTACAGGTCCCACAGGTGGTTAAGCACTCCACCGTAAACATGTGTATATAATTGTATAACATAAATGGCAGAAGCTTTTTAAATAGCTCCTCAAATCTTGTCGGGGAACTTTAGCATTGTGAAAATAATACTGCCATGTACTAATGTACTGAACATGTTTAAATAAAAAAAGAGAGAGAGAGAGAGAGAGAGAGAGAGAGAGAGAGAGAGAGAGAGAGAGAGAGAGAGAGAGAGAGAGAGAGAGAGAGAGAGAGAGAGAGAGAGAGAGAGAGAGAGAGAGAGAGAGAGAGAGAGAGAGAGAGAGAGAGAGAGAGAGAGAGAGATGTCGTCAGGGTCAGAGGGACAGCGGGAGGTGCTTGATTCGCCGGGGCTGTTTTTCAGAGCACGCAGGGGGGTATGTGGGAGGCACGCGCCGCCTCATTGTCTCCTCAAGCTGTGGGTGGCGTTGCGGCTGCCCGTTACGCTCAAAGGGACGCCACTGAAGGGACTTAATGTATCCAAAGCCAAAGTAGGCTGAAGGGAGACTCGTGTTGCTGTATAACAATGGGGATATTTACTGGTCAACGCTCTTACTACACGGAATAGTTAGTTTCAGGAGCCATTCCTTTCTCTGGTGCACGGAATAGCTTGTTAGTGCTTCAAGGTGGAGTTACTGCACTGTGGCGCGTGAGAATTCATTGTACCTTAACTTCGGCTTGGTTGATAGTTTGTAGGTTGGCAGGTTACTTGGTTGTGGGTATGGATATGACCTAGATGATGCTAATAATGATAGGACGTTAGAATGACCTTAATGTATCCAAAGCTGTGTTAGGTTGAGGGAGACGCGCGGTTCCTGTATAGCTGTTGGGGTATTTACTGGTCAACGCCGACACGAATAGCAGCTGAGTAGTGTGGTTAGTGTTCACAGGTGGAGCTACATGATACTTATATGTAAATCCGAGTGTAAATTGAAACTGATTAGCTGAAAGAAGCTTCAGATAGTTACGTTAGTTGTGGCTGTGGCACTGTGGGACTAAGGTTGGCAGCGATCAAGTTGACTTGGATATAATGAAAACATTCAATAAAAAACAGATAAACACAGATTGAGACATTCTACTGTATCAATCATCGTCTATCTATATAAGTCATGCAATATTAAAATAGCTTTTCTCTGCGAGTTAGATTTGTAAACCCGAATTCATAAGCACATGTCCTGAAACCTCTTAGACTTTTACATGAGCACTACAAAACAGTGAAAAGCTTCCTTAGGACTTTAGTTATCGCCACAACAATAAAGCAAAACAAACGAGGTGGATTTGTGTCCAAAGTGCGGTGTGTGTAGGTGTGTGTGTGTGTGTGTGTGTGTGTGTGTGTGTGTGTGTGTGTGTGTGTGTGGGGCTCAGGCTGCTGGACACAATTTGTCCCTGGTGACCTGGCTGCAGCTGAGACCTCGGCAGGAGAGGCACGACCTCTGGGGCTTGTGATTCGTGGCTGCAATTCATGTGTTGTTTGGGTGGCTGACCGTCGATACTGTCTCCTCCTCCTCCTCCTCCTCCTCCTCCTCCCCGGCTCTCCGGTCCCACCCATGCACGAGGACATCTCCCCATCTCCTCTAGAATTGTTATTTTTATGGTATTTTGTTCTGTGTGTGTGTGTGTGTGTGTGTGTGTGTGTGTGTATGATCGGGCTTTGTGCAGGCGAGGGTCCTTGCTTGTCGTTCACCGCCGTTCTTTGGCCACAGCCTTCCCTCCCTGCGGTCCACACCTCCGGGTCTTGATTACTCCGCCTCGCTGCACTGCTTCAAGAGCTGCGTGCTGACAGGCTTGCGCCCTCTTAACGCTGAGGTCGGTATTTTCAGACGCTCCTGCCTCTCACATCAGCTATATTTCCAAAGACCGAAAGAACATTAATATCGTTCTGATTAGTGTTTTTCACGTCCATGGTACAGAAGCTTTGTCACACTACCACCAAGGTCAAAGAACTACTCCTGGAAATACCCAAACCACCTATGAAAGCGTTGTCAAAGATGTGTTCTTGGGCCTTGAAAGGTTTAAAATATGGTCTTCATGCTAGTGTCTACAGGGTAATAGAATTCACGTCCATCGCAGACTCAGAGGCTCTAGTGACGGGGATGAACGTGGAGGTGACGTGCCTTGCCTACAGCACATTATTTTTTTACTTACATTTAACTTCACTGTTGTTTCATCCGTAGTAATGTAAGGCTGATATCGTAACAAAATACATTAGTCAGCAGTATGTATTTATTGTACTGCATATACTTGTAAGAACGAAAGCAGTATTCGATTAAACTAGTGGACAGTCAAGGTAATAAGACAATTACAGACCTAAATGTTCACGACACCGACTGCCAACCAATGAAAGCCGTATTGCACACTGCAATTAACTTGTCACCCTGGTGTTTAGTCTGTCACTGAGGCAGTAATATTTAGGCCACAACGTTTACCAGATAAATTATGATATTCATTTACCTTGTACAGACCTGTAAACTTATCGAAATATAACATGTAACACGGCCTTTTTTGCTCTTTTTTCGATCCCTTGCTGTCTCCCTTGCCGTAAAAAAGAAAAAAAAAATCACCTCCAGAATCATCTCTCGGCTACTGACCTCTGGAGAAAGGCCACAAAGAAGACTGATCAATCATACCTCACGCCGACCATCTGCTCACAAGAGGCATTTCCAGTGGCTGATTTTAGGAGCCCTTGAAAAATAATCACATACTTTTTTAGAACAAAGGAGACAGCTCAAGTACAAAAAAGGAAACAATAATAAAAGCCCGTTACTCGCTGCTCCTAAAAGAATCCAAAGAAGTGGCCGAAAGAGGGGTCAACCCTGGAGGAGGTGTCCTGAGACCTCCTCTGAAAAAGAGTTCAAGTCGTAGGCAGGAGGAAATACAGATGAAGGAAGATTGCTCCAGAGTTTACCAGCGTGAGGGATGAAAGAGTGAAGATGCTGATTAACTCGTGCGTAAGGGATGTGGACAGTAAAGGGATGAGCTTTAGTAGAGAGTGGTGTGCAGCGTGACCGTGGGAGGGGGGGAGGCATGCAGTTAGCATGTTCAGAAGAGCAGTCAACGTGAAAATAACGATGGAAGATAGAAAGAGAAGCAACATGGCGGCGGAATTTAAGAGATAGAAGACTATCAGTAAGAGGAGGAGAGCTGATGAGACGAAGAGCCTTATTGGCTGGATTCACACGAGCCACTTTTTAGTGGTCAGTGGCCGCCACAAAATAATGGTCAAAATAGAACATAAGAACATAAGAACGTAAGGAGTCTGCAGAGGCCGGTTATACACACATCTCTATGGGTGCATGCACACGGGCCACTTTTTTGTGGTCGCCACAAAACAGTGGCGAGTTGTGGCGGGCGGAGCCATTTTTCCGACCACGCCACTGTGGCCAGCGATAGATACCGTTGTTTCAAATGGCAGCGTGCACACGAGCCACTATCGGTGGCCACCACCCTGCCACCCGCCGCTTTCCCTCTGTCTTGACACTGACCTTTTTGAATTTTAACTGTCACAATAATGTATAAGTATAACCTTCACGCATAACGTGTTCAGGACATGATGAATAAGTTTCCATGCTTACAGAATTAAGGTTTCATTTCGTTTCACAGTTTTACATATTAATAGATTCTGGTGTGGATTAACTACTGAATGTGGTAGTTTTATTTACCCGGAAGTAGAAAGTGGAAATGTTATGTAACCACAAAGACTGCTGAATTATGCAAAACAATTACATCTAATGTGATTTTATATTCTGCATGTTCAGCCTTACATTAAGATTACCGCAAGTCTCTCTTCTACTGGCACACACTTCCTCGTGTTTGTGTCCTGCCGTGTTATACGTGGACCAGTTACTGTCATAAGATGATCAAAGCTGTCCTGTGACTTCCTGAAGCAGTGAAAAAAATTATCAGGGTGCTCTTTTAGCTCTGTAAATGATGTGTGGAATGCAACACGCAGTAATCTTTTATTTCCTAACTATGGGGTGAACCCAGTACTTTCTTCTGCGCTTTTTGCCAAGAGAGCACAGACAGCTGCTACCTCTACGAGATCCATAACGCCACGTACTGACCTCATTGGTGGCCGCCACCGAGTGGCTCGTGTGCACACTGTTCAGGGTGCACTACTCACCATTTTTCGCGGGGACCATTTTTTTGGTGGCCACTTTTTGTGGCGGCCACTGACCATGTCTCGTGTGAACCCAGCCTAGATTTTTGTCTTTTCTTACCTGTTTTCTGTTGTTTTTGTAGAGATGACACGATTGCCTTCAGTATACCTTCCTTTTACAACGTGTAATGAACGTGTCGTTACCTAGGTCATCTGGTTATTAAGAGTACTGTCTTGCTGGCCCCACCCCCCGCCCTGGACCGTCGGGATCTCCAGCACCGCCGTGAACGCCCTGGGGAGCTGAGGAGGGGGGGGTGACCTTAGACCCTAACCAGACGAGAATATTAAGTTAATCGAAACTACCGTGACGGAGTTTGTCGGATCAGGGATGGCCGAACGAAGGGCCGAAGGAACGTGACAGATCATCCGAAGAATGACCTTGGGATGGTTTTCGGGGCAGCATCCGTTTGCCTCTTATCCTTGTTGCTTTCCTTTTTGCTTATTTTGTATATTCCTCTCTCTCTCTCTCTCTCTCTCTCTCTCTCTCTCTCTCTCTCTCTCTCTCTCTCTCTCTCTCTCTCTCTCTCTCTCTCTCTATTCTCTCTCTCTCTCTCTCTCTCTCATTATTGTAGTAGTAGTAGCAGTAGTAGTAGTAGTAGTAGTAGTAGTAGTAGTAGTAGTAGTAACAGTAGTAGTAGTAGTAGTAGTAGTAGTAGCAGTAATAGTAGTCGTAGTAACAGTAGCATTAGTATTAGTAGTAGTAGTAGTAGTAGTAGAAATAGTAGATAGACCAAATCTGAGTATTGTTTGGTGTCTGTTAGGTCTTGCTTGGGAGGCGGTGGCTGAGTGGTTAGCGTGCGGGCGTTGTGAAACCGGGGACTTGAGTACTCGTTTCATTTCGTTTCACAATTTTGCATATTAATAGATTCTGGTGTGGATTAACTACTGAAATGCATGTGGTAGTTTTATTTACCCGGAAGTAGAAAGTGGAAATGTTATATAACCGCAAAGACTGCTGAATTATGTCAATAAATTACGTACATCTAATGTGAGTTTATATTCTTCATGTTCAGCCTTACATTAAGATTGCCGCAAGTCTCTCTTCTACTGGCACACACTTCCTCGTGCTGGTGTCCTGCCGTGTTATACGTGGACCAGTTACTGTCGTAAGATGATCAAAGCTGTCCTGTGACTTCCTAAAGTAGTCAAAAAAAAATATCAGGGTGCTCTTTTAGCTCTGTTGATGAAGTATGGAATGCCACACGCAACGTAGTCTGTTTCTAACTATGGGGTGAACCCAGAAATTAAATTTAGAGTTGACTTCAAAGGGACGTGTGTGTGTATGTATATTTTTTTTCATTTCCTCTCGGTAACATTACTATTACAGAGCAGCGTTAAGGAGGAATTAATGAGTAGCGGTGCGAGGGTGTCGTGCGGGGCTGATGATGATGATGATGTTGATGATATTAGGTTAAGAGTGTTGCGAGATGTGTTGGCGTTAATGGGATAAGATGACGCAGTGTTGTGTTTAGAACTTCTGATGTTGATGTTCTGAAGGTACGAGTGTTGCAGGATTATTGGTTCTAATTTAGTAAGGGTGTTGTGTTGGGCTGATGATGATGATTGTGTTGATGGTGTGAGGATTAGTGTTGCAAGATGTGTTGGGATTAATGGGATAAGGTCGTTGCATTATTTTTTACAGTAAAGGAACCAAAAATCAATAAATAAAACATCCTTGCGAACTGATGATAAAGGCCAGAAGGGTAAGAGTGTTACGAGCTTATTAGTGTTGAGTGGTTCATGATGAGGGTGTTGCAGAGTGTAGGGTTGTGGGTAATGATCTGAGTGTTAGTGTTGCAAGATTGTTACGATTAATAATGAGGGGGAAGGGTGTTGCAGAATTGTGTTGAGAGCTGGTAATGGTAATGATCTGAAAGGTAGGAGTGTTGCGAGGCTC
>NC_066576.1:1131291-1161291 GCF_024679095.1 Eriocheir sinensis | reverse complement strand
GCCTAAGTGACTGTCTCGGGACCCACCTGAGGCGCTACACTCGGGCTGATATTGTTGTTGATACTCTTGACCAGCGTGGTGGAAGGACTGCTGGTGTAAGGAGTGCCAACTGGTGTGCAATGATAAGGCCTTCCATAGTCTGTTGTTTCCTTGGCTGACTCGTGAACAAAGGAATGGAGCTGCCTGCCTTGGGACCCATCTGCAGCAGTACATTAGACTGATGAATTTTGTCTAGCGTATTGTAAAGACTGACTGCCAACTGATGTGCAATAATAAGGCGTTCCAATTGCTGTGTTGTTTCCTTGGCTGACTCGTGAACAAAGGAATGGAGTTGCTTGCCTGCCTTGGAACCCATCTGCAGCAGTACACTAGACTGATGAATTTTGTCTTGCGTATTGTAAAGACTGATTGTCAACTGATTCGTGCAAATATAAGGCGTTCCAATTGCTGTGTTTCCTTCCTTAGTAAGTTTAGAGCTCATACTGAGATGATCATTAAGATAATTTCAGGATTCAGTTGATTTGATGATTGGCTTCAGTGGTCTTCCAGTTTTCTTTTTTTCTGGATCAGCGATTTGCGTGTGATTTTATTGGTGGAGTCGCGTGTTGTGTGCGTTTTTTGTGAGTGTGGTTGAGCGTCTTGTCTGCGTTTCTTTACGGATTAGTGATTTGCGTGTGATATCATTCATAGAGTTGCGTGCGTGTATGTGTGTGGAGGAGCGTCTTGCGTGTGATTTCCCATTGTGGTTTCGTTTCCTGTATCGCTAACAGTGGATTAGTGTACGAGTTACTTCATCTTGATTTTGTGTAAAGGAAGTACTCTTAACGTATCTCCTGGCCCTTTTGAATTAGCTTTCCCACGTTTTTGTAAAGGTAGAATTCTTGTCATCATTTCTTCCCAACGTTCTTAGTAAAGGCTCAATTCTTACCATCCACTGACACTCCATAATCATCATCCTACATTTTTGCACCAAGGAGAGAAGGGCCGGCGTGTACAGAGCTCCGAGGGTGGGTAATGGCGTGTGTGCTCAGAGGACAAACCTGGTGACTGATCGCTGGGCCGCTGTGTGGAGAGACGGATGGATGGCCTGGCGCGACCCTCCGACCTTAGCTGCCGGGAGAGAAAGGAAGCGACGTTGAGGTTAGGTAATGCAGAGAAATGACGAGTACAAAGATCAGAGACAGTGTTAGACAAAGGGAAGTTACATTGAGGCCAAGGAATGCAGGAAAATGGTGTGTATTAAAAAGCTATGTTGACGTTAGGGTATGTAGACAAAGGGCGTAAATTGAGAGTACAGGCAGTTAGAGAATGGGAAGTTACGTTTAGGTCAAGTAATGCAGACAAATGACGTGCATTAATACTAAAGACATTGTTGGGAATAAGGAAAGCTATGTTGATGTTAGTTAATGCAGGTAAATGGCATATATTAAAGAGTATAGGCAGTGTTAGTATAAGGGAAGGTTAGTTGAGGCCGAGTAATACAGATACATAGCGTGTATAAAGGGTAAAGGCAGTGTTATAACGTTCCAGCAGACCTCTTTGTGGAGCGCCGTGGTTCTGATACAAGTGAGGCTAACATATATGAAGATAATCAGAGAGAGATCAGATCCATATTCTCAAACATTTCGGGGCTTACACACCCACATTTGGTAAGTCTTTCGTAGAGGTTGTGTTAATATTTTCATGGACAGTTTTGCGAGCCTAGGATAGTTTGACAAGGCTTCTGCACCGTGAACGTAAAGAAACACTCATGAGAACCCGACTAATTCCCTTTGTGGCCTTTGGAAATAGTTGTGAGAGCCGAAAACGTCTTAGAATACGGTCCTCTAGCTTGCCTCTTCTGGATGGTGGGTAGTTTTATGAGCCTGGTGGTAGTCTGACCCTTCTTCTGTATCATGAACCTCAAGAAATGGTCATGAGAACCCGATCAATCCCTTTTGTGGCCTTGGGAGAATAGTTGTTATGGGAGTCGAAAGCGTCCCAGAATACGGGCCTACGTAGAGGTTGTGTTAGTATTTCCATGGGTAGTTTTACGAGCCTAGTTATAGTCTGACCCTTCTTCTGTATCATGAACCCAAAGAAATACTCCTGAGAACCCGATTAATCCTCTTTGTGGCCTTGAGAATGAGTTGTGGGAGCCGAAAGTGTCCCAGAAAACGGTCCTCCCAGCTTGTCTCTCAGCTGGTTTTCTTCCTTCCCTCCGCCATGAATATTCAGCCTCCGCTCTCCCTTACGTCTTCCATTACCCTCTTGCCTGCAGTCTCTCAGCCCCGGCCAGTTGACTTACATGCTGTCGAGTGTTTATGACCTTTCCACGACCTCTCTCTGTCTCTCTGGTTCTGGCTCTGTCTGTCTGTCTGTCACTCTCGCTCTCATTCATTCATTCATTCTCTTTTTTTTCTTTTTTCTTTCGGATTTTTTCTTTCTGTTCTTTCTTTTTCTTTTTTCTTTCATTCTCTCATTCATTCTTTCATTTTTCCTTCCTTCTTTCTTATTCATTCTCTCTCTCTCTCTCTCTCTCTCTCTCTCTCTCTCTCTCTCTCTCTCTCTCTCTCTCTCTCTCTCTCTCTCTCTCTCTCTCTCTCTCTCTCTCTCTCTCTCTCTCTCTCTCTCGTTCCCCCTCCCTCCATCCCTCCCTCTCTCTAATGTAAATAAATGGTGTTTCTGAACTCATTTTACGCGTAGAATACAAGTTTTGAGCCTGGCAGTGGACTCCTAATTCAGGACTAAGTCGACTCGAAAACTTTACTTCCCTGCTATCATAGTCCAGAATTAGTCTCATGTGTGTGTGTGTGTGTGTGTGTGTGTGTGTGTGTGTGTGTGTGTGTGTGTGTGATCTGTCTTATTAACTCTCTATATAACTAAAAAATTTTTGTATATAAAAAATATACTATCTCTCTATCTCTCAATATATAACTCTACTTATATCTATCTATCTCCAACCATCTTACTATATCTCCTTTAGTATTGCATCTATCTATCAATCTATTAATCTATTATCTCCATTTATCTTTCCATCTCTCCATCAATATTACATCTATCCATCTGTTTCCATCAAGCTATTATCCATATCATCAAGGGAATAAGGATAGGAAAGGTGGGGTTAGGTGGAGTTGCCGGGGTGGAAGGGTAAAGATGGAGGGAGGAGGGGTGAATGGCCAGGGAGTGATAGTTCAAGGCGTAAGTGTAAATGTCCATCATCCTCAGCCCAGCCTCGCCTCGCAGTGTTCAGCGGACGGCCCTTAGCAGGCGATGTCGTGGCCTCGGTGTGCATGACAAACACTGGCGGCGGGCTGGACGAGGTGCGCCATTCTTTGGGATAACGAGCTACAGCGTCTGCCAGGGAGTGTGGTGTGTCAGTCTGCCAAGGGACGGCGGTGCGTGCTCGTCTGGGCCAATGCAACAGGTGTAGGGAGAGAGGAGAGGGCGAGGGAGGAGGGCGAGGAGAGAGAGAGAGAGAGAGAGAGATTGAGAGAGAGAGAGAGAGAGAAGAAGAGAGAGAAGAAGAAGAGAGAGAGAGAGAGAGAGAGAGGAGAGAGAGAGAGAGAGGAGAAGAGAAGAGAGAAGAGGAGAAGAGAAGGGAAGGAAAGAAAAAGAAAGGAAGGGAAAGTTGATCGCCTATGGGTCATGTTCAAAACATTTCGCGCCCAAGCACACCTATTTGACAAGACTTTCGTAGCAGTTTGGGCATTTCTAACAGTAGTTGTATGACCCTGGGGTAGTTTGACCCTTCCTCTGTACCATGAACCTAAGAAACATATATTTGACAAGGCTTTCGTAGGAGTTTTGGGCATTTCAACAGTAGTTGTATGAGCCTGGTGGTAGTTTGACCCTTCCCCTGTATCATGAACCTAAGAAACATATATTTGACAAGGCTTTCGTAGGAGTTTTGGGCATTTCCAAGGGTAGTTGTATCAGCCTGGTGGTAGTTTGACCCTTATTCTGTTCTGTGAACCTAAAAACACTCGACAGAACCCGATTAATCTCCCGATTTTGGCCTTTGGGAATAGTTGATGTGAGGGGTGGCAGCGTCTAACAATACCGCTGTTTGCTCCAGATGTGAAGGAAAAGGAGAGCAGACTTTCCTGGTTCATACGACAAGCGGGTTCACGGCGAGCACATCAGGTTCTGCCGAGTCACCGGCTTCGCTTGTCTAGAGGTCACAGTGGTGTGTCAACACGAGCTGTGCCGCCGCCACGCTCTCCCTCTCCTCCCTTCCCTCGCCTCTCTGCCTGAATAATGTCGCCACCTCACGCATTTTAATGAGTGTGACAACGTGACTGAAGAAGCGTTCCACTCACTCGGGCGCATAAAAGCACTGAAAGGATGCTGTAGTTACGAATGAATGGCTAGCAGTTGTATATTTCTTAATGTAGATGTTCAGTGGGGTAAAGAAGCCGAGTTATGATGATCTTAACGTAAATGAAGAAGCGTTACACGGACCCTGGGAATCATAAACATACTAGTAATTGATGTTGTAGTTATGAGTGAATGTCTAGCAGTTGTATATTTCTTGATGTTGATGTATAGTGGAGTTAAGAAGCCGAGTTATGATTATGTTAACGTCAATGAAGAAGCGTTCCACAAACTCTGGGAATCATAAACATACTATATTGTAGTTACGAGTTAATGTTCGCCAGTTGTCTTTTTTTGGTGTTAATGTTTTGTGGGGTAAAGAAGCCGAGGTATAATTATGTTAACGTAAATGAAGAAGCGTAACACAGACACTAGGGAGGATAAACACACTTACTTAATGTTGTAGACACATGTGAATTTCCTATACCGGTTATGTCTTTCTGGTGTTGATGTTTATTGAATGAGGTCTAAGTGCTAACGTGAATGAAGAAGCGGTCCACTGACTCTATAGCTCCCATAAGAATACTGAAAGGATGTTGTAGTTACTAATGAATGTTTAGCTGTTGTGTCTGTCCAGTGTTGATGTTTGGTGGATTGATTATTGCGGTAGTTATTGTGGTCTTAAGAGGACATGATTTATAAGGATATTGAAGTTTAGGTGGAAATATTTGGTACCTGATCGGGAGTTTTTTTATTATTATTTTTCTTTTTTTTACGTCGTGGCCTATTGCTCTGGTAGGCTTCTTCCGGTGGATCCTGATGGTCGGTCCAAGGCTTCTTCCCGGTGGGGCCTGATGGTCGGCCCAGCCCGTTCGGGCGCAGGCGAGTGTTTATAGTGGCGCCATCTTGCACTGGCTCATGCTGCCTCCGGGCTCATCTTTAATCCTAGAATCTTGAGTCCGGGTTGATAGGTGGTCTTCTGGACAGCATGTGGGTAGTTTTAAGCCACTCGGCGGCGGCTGAAAAATCCCAGCTTGGTGGCACCAGGCGGGGATTAAACTCGCGTCGTCCTGAACGCGGCGCCGTCACGCTATCCATTGAACCACCGTATATGTGTGTGTGTGTGTGTGTGTGTGTGTGTGTGTGTGTGTGTGTGTGTGTGTGTGTGTGTTCTCTCTCTCTCTCTCTCTCTCTCTCTCTCTCTCTCTCTCTCTCTCTCTCTCTCTCTCTCTCTCTCTCTCTCTCTCTCTCTCTCTCTCTCACTCACACACACACACACACACACACACCTTCGCAGCTGTCAGGAAATAATCGACTATTCCTTCCGTTCGCATGATGTTCCTGAGACGCACGCACGAAGTCACCGGAGTCAAAGGCCCATATTCTCAAACATTTCGGGGTTCACTCCCCCACATTTGATTAAACTATCGTGGAGGTTGTTGTGGGTATTGCCATGGGTAGTTTTTTGAGTCTAGTGATAGTTTGACAAGGCTTATGCACCGTGAACGTTAAAAATACCCATGAGAACCCGACTTATCTGCTTTGTGGCCTTGGGAAATAGATGGTGTGAGAGGTGGAAGTGTCTGAGAATACCTTCCCAGGACCCACGTTCTCATACGTTTCGAGGCCTTGGGATCTCAATTTCAAGAGGCTCTCGTAGAAGTTTTGGGATTTCCATGGTGTTTTGATATCTCTGGCGGTAGTTTTGCAAGATTTCTACGCCATGAACAGGCAAAACACGCTTGAGAACCCGACGCATTATTCCTGTTGCCTTAGAAAAGTCTCGTACCAAGAGCCCGAAGCCTTTGAGAATACGAGTCCCAGGGCTCTACACTCACCACCACCTCCCTGCGCTGCCCTCTCGTCCACGCCCTCCACGAAGCCTGTCATTATTACCGCTTCATCTGCCGTCATGTACTCTGCCGTTATTGATTTGCAGGTCGCACAGTACATCACACTATTCTGGCTACCCCTACGCCCTTGTCGTGGACTTAACTCTAAGCCACGCCTCTTATTAGCCCACCAATATTCAGACAATATCCTCCCCATTTAGAGCAAGACTCATTACAGTCGAGATTCGGGGACTTATGGTACCTTCAAGCACCACACCCCCGTCCCTCTTGCTCAAAGGGGGAGTGACCATTCCTTGTAAGCTGAAAAATTTCAGCCTGAGCGGAACTCGAACCTCCGCCTGCCAGGCCGGAGCCTAACAGGGCAGAGCTTTATCCACTGAGCTACTGGAGCTGTCTGTGTGTGTGTGTGTGTGTGTGTGTGTGTGTGTGTGTGTGTGTGTGTGTGTGTGTGTGTGTGTGTGTGTGTGTGTGTGTGTGTGTGTGTGTGTGTGTGTGTGCGCGCACGGGCTTGGCTGGATTGTCGTGCTTGTTTACATGTTTTCCCTGTGATGTCATATCGTGGGCCTGACGTCATCAAGGTGTCCTCAGGTGTTGGGCTAAAATCAGCCTCGGCACAGTCGCCTTTTGATGTATTCCCAGACGCTTCTGGCTCCCACAACAACTAAGCCACAAAGGAGATTAATCGGGTTCTCATGAGTTTTTCACGTGCATGGTCCAGAAGCCTTGTCATATTATCACTTGTTGTATATTTGTTTGTTTGGTTTTGCCCTAGGCTGCTCCATTACTGCAAAACAATAAAAAAAAAAGTGTATGCCTACGGGACGATGCTTATTATCCCGCAAGGTGAGTGTCTTTATCCATAATATTTATCTTACTTTTAATATCCTGCAAAAGAAAGTGTGTATGTTTTCTTTTTGTGTTATTCCAAGACTCTCGCCACAAGGAACAATGTGAAGGATTACCGACACACACACACACACACACACACACACACACACACACACACACACACACACACACACACACACACATTTTTCATCTCTAGGGGCAGTGATTAGCGTTTGTTTTTTAACTCTTAATTTTGCCCTTAAGCTGCTTTCTTTGTAGTAAACACACACACACACACACACACACACACACACACACACACACACACACACACACACCTTGAGGGGACACTTTAGAACAATCCCGGACATCGCCACTTCCTGCCTCTCCGTGCACCGCCGCCCGCTGACAAACGTGACCTGATTCCTCTCCTGAACGAAGCAACACCACCACCAGAACAGTGATATCCAAGCCCTTGTGTAGGCTATCAATGCCATGTGAATAATAGGCTAAGATTTCCCGTAGGCATATGCAGTGAAGTCTTGCTTATATTATCTTTGTTGTTCTTGATTATTGGTTGCTTATGTTTGTTTCTTTGTTATGTATTTTAAAATGTCTATTACTCTACCTTCCTGACCCTCCATTTTTATACTCCTCTACATTCTCTATTACTTTATCTCCCTGACCCTCCATTTTTATATTCTTCTACATTCTCTATTACTTTATCTCCCTGACCCTCCATTTTTATATTCTTCTACATTCTCTATTACTTTATCTCCCTGACCCTCCATCTTTATATTCTTCTGCATTCTCTATTATCTCCCTGACCTCCATTTTTATATTCTTCTACATTCTCTATTACTTTATCTCCCTGACCCTCCATTTTTATATTCTTCTACATTCTCTATTACTTTATCTCCCTGACCCTCCATTTTTATATTCTTCTACATTCTCTATTACTTTATCTCCCTGACCCTCCATTTTTATATTCTTCTACATTCTACTTTATCTCCCTGACCCTCCATCTTTATATTCCTCTACATTCTCTTGTCCTCCCTTTCCATCTCCCTCATCGCCATCCCGGCACGCCTTCACCCAGTGGCCGCCTTAGTGAGGACTGACTGATTGTGCTGCGTGTGTGACTTACGTTATAACTGTTACACACTGGCGGCTGTTGCTGTTTGTCTTGTTGCTGGATTCTTTTGTTGATGTTGTCTATATTGTTGTGTTTTTGTTTTCTTAATTTTCTTTTTGTTCTTGTTGTTCTTGTTCTTGTTGTTCTTTTCTTCTTTATTGTTATTATTATTATTATTATTATTATTATTATTATTATTATTATTATTATTATTATTATTATTATTATTATTATTGCTGTTGTTGTTGTTGTTGTTGTTGTTGTTGTTGCCCTCCTCTTTCTCTTCCTTCTCCTCCTTTTCATTATCATCGTTATCATAAACTTGTTGCTACTACTACTACTACTACTACTACTACTACCACAACCACCACCTCTGAAGAGCTTCTATTTCTTCATCATTGCAGGAACTCGGAAATAGGAGGATTCTAGGAGATAATGAGACGCCATGCCTTTGTCCTGAAGGTATAATTCTGACTTTCTTCACTACAGTCTTACAAAGTACAAAAACAACACAACATATAGTAGGACTTATATCTTATACTACATAAATACAATACTAATAAGCATAAGTACTTAGGTTTCTCATCCTTAGAATACAGCACCTTTGAAAACTAGAAATACAGTGGCAAGAATATAATACTGGCACAATATAGGAACACGACAAATAAGAGAAAACAGGTATGGCCAACCCATTTTGAGGTAGACTTAAGAAAACATAACAAAACTCATACAAACTACACTTCTGAGGTTTTCAGATTTAACATTCTCCCGGCCATAGGGGCGTTAAAGCCACCTATCCAAAGAATACATGAGTGAAATCCTCTTAAAAATTCCTTAAACTTAAACTTAGTGATACATATTACAATCTTCACTTCATCAACTTATAAATCTAACTTAACAGGAACCTTGATTACTCTACCAGATCTGGTCTGGGAAGGCACATCAGGATCACTTACAGAATCACAGGCAAACTGACCTCATCATCACATGAGTTTTCATTATCATCAGAAACTTTATAAGGCATAAGCCTACCAGAGACATCCATTTCTTCAGATCTGAGTAGCTTCTAAGTTATACAACCTTTGGATAGACCTAGTAATTTCTCCCTTACTTACATTTACTTAACTTTACACTTCTTACAGGTCCATCTTTTGCCAGGAAAAACATCAGTTACAAGTCAAGAGGCCATTTCAGTCTTGGAATGTTATCTTCCTTGATCAACACAAGGTCACCTTTAGACAAACTACAGTTTTGGTGAATCACTTAACAACTTGAGGTAGATTGGTTATATAATTATTACTCCAAACCTTCAAAAATGTTCTAGCCTCTGATTCTTCACATTCCTCTCAGTCAAATCCTTGGAACTTGCTATACTTGGTTCTACTTCTTGTGAGGGTTTTACTGTGAGAACCCTACCTAGAAGGAAATGTGAGGGGTGAGATACTGAGAAGAGTCAGGTATTCCTCCACATAGGTCAAGGGTCTTGTATTTATGGAAGACTCTATTTCTCACTAATTATAGTTTCTAGTTCAGTCTTACTCCACATAATTATGAAGTTCAGAGTCTTTCTTAAAGCAGAAGTTTAACTGATCTAATGAGGTCTTTCACTAGCCACCCCACCAGGGGACAGAGGACTATGTACTTCCACTTGAGGGGCTAGAATGACCATCTTTCTGTACTTCAGTTTGAGCAGCTATGAAGGTCTTTGCATTATCTGAGTACATGATACTAGGCAACCCTCTCCTGGCCTACAAATCTTCTTTATAGCCAAGAGACAATCAGACAAAGATAGTGACTCTGTGAGTTCGATAGATAAGATGGCTCTCGTAACACCACAGGTGAACAAGAACATAAAACTTGTTACTAGGATAATCAGCACAAAGAATAAAGGTCCAGCAAAATCTAGCCCACCAACTGACACTGAAAGGTGGAGCAGATGTCACTCTTTCCTTGGGTAAAGGGGAGCCACAGGTTGGCTGCACGGTCTAGTATCAAAACAACAGCAGCTGAAACACTCCTTCACTACTGTCTTAGCCTTAGTCTCCTTACTCCTATGATCCAAAGGTTGGTTGCAAAGATGAAATGACCAGTGCCAACACTGCATGCTTTAGGAGCTTATGTTGAAATCTTATCAAAAGCTTGGCAAAGAGGGACCCTGGGGATTATAACAGGATGCTTAGTGTCATAATCTAGGTCTGAAAACTCAGACAGCCTTTGATTCTTAATAATCCTTGATCATCTATGAATGGGTCTAGTTTACTTAATGTAGACTTCTTTGGAATAGCTTTCTTAATCAGGAGGGCCTTTATTTCATCCAGAGAATACTTCTCTTTGGGTGAGATAAATCAACTTACATTTAGCAAGTCAATCTCTTCAGTAGTGATGGAGACCTTTCAACTCATTATGACTTCTACAATTGTTTATAAACCTTAAAACATATGCTGTAACCCTTAGAGCCTTATTCAGATCACTGTGCTTGTTTGAAGTCCATGCAAGGAGATACTGGTTCTCCTGAACATTAAGACATACAGTACTTTTCTTGCTTGCTTTCTTTGTATCACTAGCTACTGTACTACTTTGCTTAGGATGACGAGGGTTGTCTTTTTTAGCATGCTAGGCCCACATAGCCACATAGAATTATCCACTAATTTGTCTGCTAACAAACCCCGTGTTATCAGATCAAGCTAAGATTGTCTTTGCCTCTACAATGCTGCCAGCAATGTTGAGTGTTAATGTAGAATGTATCTGCTTACTCTATTAAACACAAACACATCTTTCTTTACAGGTTTCTCCTTGTATCCATGACAGGGCAATAGTGGAATCTGTCCAACTATACAACAGTGTCACTATCAACTCAAAGGAAGTCTTAACAAAGTCTACCAGTCTTGAACACAAAAGAGCTCCCATAGCTCTAATCTTGGCAAAGTAACTGACTTTATGGGAGCGACTCTTGACTTAGAAGCTACTAACGACACCCTAGATACATTGTCTTCTGAGGTTACTCGCAAGTATACACATGCTCCATAGCCTTTCTCGAGGCATCACCAAACCCATGTAGCTCTACATTGTTAGCTCCCCCCCAAGACAGCCCTGGAAAATAGCACCTATTTACATGAAATGACTTAAGGCTTTGACTACTAGAAGCCACTTCTGAAACCTTACCTTCAAATCTGAAGGCATCTCTTCATCCCAACTTACATTTAGTTTCCAGAGTTCTTGGAAGAGAATTTTGCCGTACATGACAAAGGGACTAATTAACCCCAAAGGGTCCAAAGATTTTATTTAGCTATAACACTAAGTATGCTGCGTTTTGTAGAAGCTACTTCAACACTGGTGTTTGGGTTAATGCCAACAAGGAGAATGTATCCTGTGAATTACACCACTTCAACTTCTAACACAGTAATGGAGGTTCATCTCCACTTGCCAAAAGTACTGGTCATGGGACTTAAGATGTAATCAAGAGACTATTTGACACAAGCTTTTTGTAAGATCATACTAGCATCAGCTAAAATACTACGTGCTTCTAGAATTTTTCAGACGCCTCTACGACTGAATCTCTGCACCATAACCAATTATCCGTGTACATCTCAGACTTTAGTTTAACTTGTACTACACTTGTTTCTGGATAGCTTGTTCAAATGATGTTTGATAGTGGCGTTCAACAGAAAAGGACTTTGCTGTGTTACCAAAGGGTACACGTGTGAATCGCATGTGCCGCACCGGTAAATCTTCTCTTGGCAACAAAAATCTATGGACATCTCTGTCATTCCTTTGAACAGTGACTTGTAAAAAGCCTTGCTTCCATGTCTGCTGTTATTAGAGCAAGGGCCAACGTCAGAAGCGGATGAGTACTTCCTTTACCAAGTCCGGGTTGAGCGATGGTCCCGACAGCCAAACAGGTCATTCAATGACACCCCATTGTAACCAGTTGGCAGACGCATCAAAGACTGGCCTTACCTTGAGTACTTGTACTGCCTTAACTTTACTACCGGACGATTGTGGCATGTAGTACACGGGACTCACACCTGAGATTTCTTCACTAGGTACTTCTTCTACACCTTATGAGATCAGATTCATAACTATCAAACACCTTTTAATATTCCTTTCTTTAGTTCTTTGTCCTTATCTAGCTTGTCATTAACTTACTTAACCTCCTTTCTTGCTGAACCTTCATTGTTCATAAGTCTTTCCTTCATAAATTCATCCTTCCATGGAAGAGAGTGACCTCATAGCAGAGGGGTCATCCACAAACTGAACTGTACTCTCAAATTCCTTGTGTGCTCTGGTATCACTGTAACTTTCTACAACTTCGCCAAACCTTGCCCTACAAGTTTCCAGATCCCAAAACCTTCTTAAATCAGCATCTGAAACACTTGGAGATACACAACATTTGTGGAGTAAATTACTCCAGAGGATAATGAGGAATACTGCTCCAGATATCTTACCAGATAGTACATATCCAAAGACAGACTTCATGACTAACTTGCTTCCTCACTCATTTGCACAGCTTCTGCAGGAGAAATCATTGTCCAATAGAAATCTAACCCAATCAGGATATCAATTTCCAAGAGGAGAGTCCTGCTGATAACCATCTGCCCTAATGCAACATGATAAAATGAATTAAGCACAGCACACTGGGAACAACAGGTCTTACTAAAGGCTGACATATTTTGGGTATTTCAGCTGCAATAATGGAGTACACTTTTTTCACTTTCCAGAGTCCCACAGCTGTAACCTATAAACATTCCTCTGTTCATTTTTTTTTTTTCAACATAATGTGACCTCCCGAAACTAGAGTACGGTATAGGTGTACTAGTGATCCACTTTGGCTTACACCTTTTCACCAAAGTTACTGTGACATAGGTTCTATCTGCCATTATCAAACATAACCTTAGCTACTGGCCTATCTTTTCCATCTCCTGTGCTTTGCCAGACCTTTTGCAGTCTGCATAAAATGATGCAGTTACTACCCCTGTCCAGACAGAAGTACTACATTCTCCAGGCTTGGCACTTGTGTCACTACTTTTGCTTTCTTTGTCTTCTAGCTTCCAGCCCCTTTTAAAGCTTAAAATCTAACTTCCACCACATTGGTACATTGCATACCATTACATCCTTACACTTTTATGTGGGCCCTTACATTCTCTTGACATGTGTCCACCTTTTAAACACTTGAAACAGAGACACAAAACCTTTTGTTTTTTCACCCTCGCTCGCTTTCCATCTAAGTTTAACTTACAACATAGCAATTCTCTGACTTATGCTTTTTGCCACAAAAGGAGCAGAGAACACACGTCTTAGCTTAGAAGAAGCGTGGAGGGCTGCACCAGCAGAGTAAACCTTTTCCTTAGAACCTTTACTTTCAAGCTTCTTTTTCCTCACTAGTAGCCTTCTTACCTTTAAAAGGCTTCTGACCTTTCTAATCTTGATATTTCTTTGTGTAGGAATTTACAACAGCCACTCCAAATCACTTTCGTTGTCCATCCCCATCCCTGGCCCATTCCAGCCTCAGTTCATTGGGCAGACAGGACAGGATATATGAGAGGTAGAGAAACATACACACTGCTTCCCACTGACACCTAAAGCTTCTAAACTACCCGAATATGTGTTAGGATTTCATCGCTTTTAACTTCCATAGTTGTGCAGCACTCTTTCATTCCACTTTTTTGGGTTAGGTTGACATGACCACATAACAAAGCCTGGACGTGAGCAAAATGATTCTTTCTCTGCTTTCCATAGCGGTCTTTCAACAAGTCACAGGCAACAGTAATTATCACTGGTATGTGCCCAACCCCTTGACCCACACACTCTTGGCATCCCCTTCCTTGCAGAGACAACAAATAGGTGAACACTAATTACTGGAAGGTTAGTAGCATCAATGTGACTGTTGAACTGGTCCCCAAAGACTGCCATTGCGTGACTTCACCACTGAACTGACGCTCAATTTGGAAACTTTACGTTCGCAGCTACAGGTTTTGGCAGTCCACTTACACTATACTTGGGCTGGAAACCCAGCTGGGCTGCTGCCACTGCTAACTCGTATCTTCCTCGGCGAACTCTGGCTCATGCTTTCTTTGTTTGAGAGATAGCTTCATCTAATTCTTGGTCTAGTTCTTCAACTTCGACTTCTTCTTCCTAGTTCTTCTGCTTCATCTAGCAGCTAGTCTTTTGTTGAACTCTTGGATGACGGCCTCAAGTTCCTTATGGAGGGCGAGGCTGGCAGAGTCAGCGTAGCGGAGAGCTCTTGTGCTGTCCACGTCGCAACCTCTGCTCGCGCTCTCTTCTTCTTAAGCTTCTCCTGTCGTCACTGCACAAACTTGTCTAAATCTTGAGCTTGGGTACTTGAATTTCGGGTCTGGGCACCCAGAATGAAGGCTATTTCTTTAAGCATCGTGCAGGAACTCGGAGAAATAGGAGAGATTCTAGGGATAATGAGACGCCATGCCTTTGTCCCACAGGTCTAATTCGACTTCCACTACAGTCTTACAAAAGTACAAAACAACTTTGTATATAGTAGGACTTATCTTATACTACATAAATACAATACTAATAGCAGCATAAGTACTTAGGTTTCTCATCCTTGAATACAGCACCTTTGAAAACTAGAAATACAGTGGCAAGAATATAATACTGGCACAATATAGGAACACGACAAATAAGAAAACAGGCCATTAGCCCATTTTGGGGTAGACTTGAAAACATAACAAAACTCATACAAACTACACTTCTGAGGTTTTCAGATTTAACAACCTCTACTACTAAAACTGCAAGGACAACTATTACCATACTACCATCACCCCCGACCAGCACGCTTCTATTACTACTACAATGGACCTTACTATTATACCTCCTCCGCCTCCTCTACCCCTTCCCCTCCTCCACACATCACCACATTGTATCGCCGCCGTACACTTTTAGGATAGACCGAACTCAGGGCCGTGTTGTCACCTGTCCCGCCGTTTGTCTCCTCCCGCCACTCGTCACCAGAAGCGATGGCCTGCAGCATTCACCTGCCCCACCTCACCTGCTCCTTCCCCACCACCACCACAGCCACCATCCTCCCATCATCACATACACATAGCCAGCGCCAGAGTCTCTTCTTCCTCATC
The DNA here is from genome assembly GCF_024679095.1 of Eriocheir sinensis. Classification (NCBI taxonomy): domain Eukaryota; kingdom Metazoa; phylum Arthropoda; class Malacostraca; order Decapoda; family Varunidae; genus Eriocheir; species Eriocheir sinensis. The sequence goes on along the minus strand of NC_066576.1, from coordinate 1,146,073 downwards.
ACACACACACACACACACACACACACACACACACACACACACACACACACACACACACACACACACTCCCACACACACACACACACACACACACACACACACACACACACACACACACACACACCACGTGCATTCATTCTTATTTTTTCAATTTTATCTCCTAGATTCGTTTTACAGTGCAATTTTTTTTATTTTACTACAACCGTGGAACTAAATTTATGATCTGGGTTTCTTTACTGCGAAAAATGATCGTGTGTAATATTTTTGCTGGGATCTTGTTATACCTCACCGCTTGCGGAATGTAGGAAGAATCTCTCACAGACTGAAGAGGAACGACCGTGGACCACTGACGGCGAGGGCTGAAAGTGTGTGTTCGATTTGTTGCGTCTGTCGGTAAGGAAAAGGAGAAAACGAGGGACGCATTGCTGCTGCCTCTCGTCTAATGTGGGTCAACTTTGGGACAACGACATGTAGGAGTTGAATGGACGCAACAGCCGAGAAGTTGAGACGAAGAAATGATGAAAAGACGGACAACAACCAAAACGGGCGGGCGATAGAGAAGACTGTCGAAACCTCCTTGCGATCTGGGTAAAAATGTGGGACAGCTTGAGCGGGTGGGGGAACGGACCTGGCTGACAAGTTAAGGGAGATAAAAGGCTGAAAAGACGGACAACCCAAAGCATGTCATCGTATCTTCGCTGGTGGACGGGCGATAGAAAAACGGTTGACCTTCTCGTGGTGTGGGTCAACCATGGGACGATGATTTGGAGTGGAGTGGACGCAAGGGACAGCAGGTAAGGGGAGGAAGGCTGAAAGGACGGCCAATAGGAAAACACTATCGCCTCTTCATTGGTATGGGCGGGCGATAGACAGTTGGAGTTCCCGTGAAGTGCGTCAATTTGGGACAGCGACATTTAGAACGGAGTGGACGCAAGCCGAGAAGTGAGAGGAAGGAAGGTAAAAGGACAAGCAGGAATATTATGTATCTTTATTGGTATAGACGGGCGATAACGAGACACAGTTGCCGTCCTCGTGATGTGGGTCAACTTGGGACAGCGACATTTAGAACGGAGTAGACGCAAGAGCCGAGTAGTGAGAGAAGGAAAGGCTGAAAGACGGACATCAAGCAGAACAGTGTCGTCCTCTTCATTGGTGTTGGCGGGCGACAGAGACACATGCAGTTGTGAATCTCGTAAATTGGGTCAACTTGGGACAGCGACATGAGTAGTGCAGTTCACGCAAGGGCCGAGCAGTAAGAGGAAGAAAGTCTAAGATCCATAATTCCATATTCTTCAACGCACCGGGCTCTATTACGACTTTCTCCCAAGGCCACAGGGTGATTAACAAGGTCTTCCTGGTGATTTTCCCTGTTTATAAAGTGCAGTAGTCGTGTAAAGCTATCACGAGGATCTGAAAACAGTCCATAAATCCCAGCAACTTCTACGAGAGGCTTTTCAAACCGACGACCTGAGGAAGCGATACGTCTAGGAATACAGGATTAATTAAACAGACGGACAAACGAAAACATAATACTATCTTCACTATTTTAGGCAGACGATAACAAGACACAGCTGCCGGTCACGTCGATGTTTGTTAACCAGCAGAGACATTCGATGCAGCTCGTGAAGTGGACGCGAGTACCACCCCGTGACGCCGACGCCTCACGTGGGTTGGTCGGGCGGCCATTTAGTGAACTCAAACTACCACCAGGGTCATAAAAGTACCTCTGAAAATGCTGACTCCCATTTCTTGAAATCCTTGTGAAATGTGTGCATGTGGACTGGAAATGTTTAAGAATACTGTCCCTGTAATACTGCGCCGTTTTGTTATTTGATTTTTACACCGAAAAGGTGATGATCTTTTCAAGTGTGTCTGAGAATACCGATCTATTGTTCACTATGGCAACCAACAGATACCAAGCGTGTGAATTCTGGGCCCCATACCAACCTAAGGGCCAGATTACTAAACTCCTCGGAGCCTTAGTACATCTGTTTTAAAGGCTTCCGCGGAAGTTGTCGGGGTTTCCATTAGTGGTTTCATGAGCCTGGTGGTAGTTTTGAAAGGCTTCCGCGCTGAAGTGAACAGGAAAACACTCATGGCAACCCAATGTAGCTCCTCTCTGGCCTTAAAAAATAGCCGTAACAGGGACCAAGCTTTTGTTAATACCAGTCAGGAGTTATAAAGGTTTCCTGAGCCTGGCGGTAGTTTTGCAAGGCTTCCGCGCTGTGAACGGGAAAAAACACTCATGGCAACCCGACGTAGCTCATCTCTGCCTTAAAAAATAGTCGTAACAAGGACCCGAAGCTTTTGTTAATACCAGTCGCGAGTTATAGGCGTGTCCATGAGCATGGCGGTAGTTTTCCAAGGCTTCCGCGCTGTGAACGGGGAAAACACTCAACGTAGCTCCTCTCCGGCCTTAAAAAATAACCGTAACAAGGACCAGAAGCTTTTGTTAATACCAGTCGGGAGTTATAGGGGTTTCATTGGTTGTTCCTGAGTCTGGTGTGTAGTTTTGCAAGGCTTCCGCGCTGTGTAACAGGAAAACACTCAGACAACCCAGCATGGCTCCTCTCTGGCCTTAAGAATAGTCGTAACAAGGACCAGAAGCTTTTGTTAATACCAGTCTAAGGTTCTCCAGACACGACCGCGAGACGCGCTGCCAATACCGAGGACACAGCGTTAGCGTGTTTGCAGATCGAGGTTAAAAGGTTTCGTTTGGCCTCTTCCCCTCCCTACCTCTCTTACGTTGACTCTAGTACTAAATTAGGCCCGTGGGGAAGCTTACAGCTAAACCCTCTCTCAGTGGACTCTATTTGTGTGTGTGTGTGTGTGTGTGTGTGTGTGTGTGTGTATCTGTCTGTCTGTCACTTCTCGTACGTCTCTCTCTCTCTCTCTCTCTCTCTCTCTCTCTCTCTCTCTCTCTCTCTCTCTCTCTCTCTCTCTCTCTCTCTCTCTCTCTCTCTCTCTCTCTCTCTCTCTCTCTCTCTCTCTCTGTCTATTCATCTATCCATCTATATATATCAATCTGTTTGTCTATCTATCTGTCTATTTATCTATCTACCTTTCGTCCTATTACTGGTATTATATAAAAAATCTCTTGTATTCCTTCCCCAGATCTCTTTTAGTTCATATTTCCGAGTTTACGGAAAGAAGCCATGCCAATAGGTGTTGTAATATGCTTTGCCATTGGTGTCGAAATAGGCTTAACATTGTTTTCGCGCCGTAGCAAACACGCAACTCAACCACAACACAACACAACACAACCTGGCGTGAAAATATAATATGGATTTGTTGGTGAAGTTGCAGGAAAAAGACTCGTGTGTGTGTGTGTGTGTGTGTGTGTGTGTGTGTGTGTGTGTGTGTGTGTGTGTGTGTGTGTGTGTGTGTGTGTGTGTGAGGCAATGGAATGAAAACTAAATGTCGATATTGTTCTTTTATTATACAATATACTTATTTACCGACCGACGTGACTTCCTTCCTGGTAAACTGAATAATTTCCCTTCTCCTCTTCTTATCTTCTCCTCCTTTCTTCTTCCTCTCTATTTCCGTCTCTCATCTTCGTTCTCTCCTTCCTTCCCCTCTCGTCTGTCCCTCCTGTTCCGTGTTTACCGCCACTGGCTCGCCTGAATGTCTCCCTTTAATAATTAGAATTAACTCCCGTTGCTCTGGGTGTGCTGACCGTGAACCAATTAGTTAATACAGGTGGTGGCTGAGTGGTTAGCGTGCAGGCGTGGTGTTATGGAGGACTCGGGTTTACGTCCCGCCCGCCGCTACAAGCTGACAATTTTCAGTCATCGCCGAGTGGCTTTAAACTACCCACATGTTGTCCTGAAGACCACCTGTCAGCGGACTCTGGCGAAACTCTACAGTGGGCAAAGATGAGTTCCGGCCGACAGCATAAGCCCGACAAGATGACCACATTATAAGCTCTTGCCTGCAACACGAACGGGCTGGGGCCGAGCACCAGGCCCCATCAAGATAACCTACCGGTGCAATAGGCCGAACGTAAAACAAAGATATAAAGGTACATAAGAAATAAAACTGTAGCCGGGTGTTACCGTTTTAAGTGTTACTTTTAAGGTGGGCGTGTCAGTGTTAATTTAAGGCGCGAACTGTTATCTCACTCGTCACAGGAGCCGGTGTTACCGTGGCCTGCTTCATATTGATTGTAGTAGGTGAGACAACACAATAGCCTTTAGTTAAATGATGTGTAGCCGAAACGGTAGTATTATAAGTTCACTTTAAGTTCACTTTAGTTCTCTTTCTCACAGGGACATTAAAGGTGTGATGAGTTTTAACTATATTAACAGTTTTACACAATTACAAAGTTTACGTGAGCAAGTCACACAGAAGCGAAAGCCAGACCACCACAGAGCGCGGACGGAGGATATCACCGCCAACCACTGTCCCTGTCTTCTCTCCTCTTCTCTGCGTTGCTCGCCCATTTTATTGCATGTTGATATATATATATATATATATATATATATATATATATATATATATATATATATATATATATATATATATATATATATATATATATATATATATATATATATATATATATATATATATATATATATATATATATATATATATATATATATATATATATATATATATATATATATATATATATATATATATATATATATATTACACAGGTATGCTCATAATTCATACATAATCCTCAATTTATACTCATTAGATCTACTGTAGAAAACAGGCTGCTACAAAGAAATAACTATTGTCAAAGCAAAGAATGACGGACACTATTTCAACTACTCACAGGTTATATTTTTATTAGATGTTTAATTTCACACTATTATGTACTGCCTTCATGCCCTGACAGGAGTGCTAACAGGGTGACGCGCACAACGTGACAAACACTCCTGCTCGTTTATGGCAACAGTTCACACTGAAAAGCCGCCCGGAGCTGTCACTAACTCGAGCACCTCAACACTTTTCCCACTCGCCAGACCTTTCCTTTTCCCCTCGAGCCCGTCGCACACGTCCCGCCCCTCAAGCGTTGCGTCGTGGACCCGTCATCCCCTAGTTACCCTTCCTGCCCTATCTCAAGCATCAGCAGTGACGGCCCTCGCGCAGCCATATCTTGGGCATCCAGTGCGTGCCGGCGTGAAGTCCTACTGTCCGCCCTGTCACCGGCCGCCCGCCACCCACCCATCAAGGCAGGAAGGGTGCCGCCAAAACTGTTTTCCGCCTTGCTGGGTCAGAGGGCCGTTGGTCAGTATTCTTAAACGTTTCTGCCCCTCACATCAGCTATTTCCAGAGGCCAAAAGGGGATTAATCGGGTTTTAAGGTGTGTCTTTTGGTTCATAGCTTTCGTAGGAGTTGTGGGCCTTTCCTGAGGTGGCTTTTGACCGCGGTTGGAGTTTGACCATAAACTCTTAAAACACTCATTATTACTGTTTTGACAATGGTGGGGTTTGACAAGGCTTCTGTATCATGAACTCAAAACTCATTATTAAACATTTCGTCGCCCAGGCTCATACGTTTGACGCATGGCTTTCGTAGGCGTTAAGGACGTTTCCTGGGGGTAGTGTTTTGACCACAGTGGGGTTTGGCAAGGCATCTATACCATGAACTCTTAAAATTCATTATTATCAAACATTTCGTCACCCAAGCACATACGTTTGACATGGCTTTCGTAGGCGTTAAGGGCGTTTCCTGGGGTATTGTTTGACCATAGTGGGGAGTTTGACAAGGCTTCTGTACCATGAACCCCAAAAGCACACATGAGAACACATTTTACCTGTTTTTTTGGCCTTTAGAAATAGTTGATGTGAGAATCTGTAGCGTTTAAAAATATGGCACTATATATTGACCTCTCTTTCGGCCACCTCTTATGATTCTTTTTATAGGAGTAGCATTAGCGAGCTTTTTATTATTGTTTCCTTTTTTTGTGCCCTTGAGCTGTCTCCTTTGTTGTAAAAAAAAAAAAAAAACAGCTAGAGACGAGAGTTTACTAGTGTGGGAGTCTTTGCAGTCTTTTATCTGCTATTAATATCTGTCTCCCGCCTCTCATTGATCTCGGTGTTTGCTCTGACGAGGCTCGCGTGTGTGGCAATAGTCTAGGCTTCAGGAAATCTCAGGGTCACTCACGGCAAAGTATTATGTGATAGGTGTGTGTTGGGGGGTTAGTTTCTCCTCCTCCTCCTCTTTTTCTTCCTATCCCTTTCCTCTTCATCTTCTTCCTCTTCCTCTTCCTTTAATTTAGAGATTTCCCTTTCTTCTATGCATAAAAAAAAAAACTATGATTTCCATGTCCCTTTCTTCCTTAAAGGTACATGGTGTTCTCTTCTAACTGTTTCCTGCCGGCACGTTGCCAGAGGGAGAGTGGGTGAGGAGGAGCCTTCATCTATTCTGTCTGTTCTACCACATAGATTACTAGTAGTAGCGGTAGTAAACAGACACCCTCGCCATAGACCGACAGGTCTTCTGGTATCATTCTTCCTATGTATTTCTATCTCCTTTCTCCTACCTCTCTTCTTCCTCTTTCTCCTTTCTCCTCCACCTTTCCTTTTCGTTTCCTCTTCATCTTCTTCCTCTTCCTCTTCTATTAACAAGATTTCCCTTTCTTCTATCTCTTTCTACCTCTCTTTTCCTCTTTCTCCTTCCTCCTCCACCCTAACCTCTTCCCTCGCCTCTTCATCTTCTTCCTCTTAGTTGCTAATACTCCACTCTTTTCCCTTTGATACCAATTTGTACCTATTCTCTCATCTAATTTTACTCCCATGTCTCCAGAACTTAAGCATCGTCACAATAGTCCGTTTTAATTTGTATGGAGGTGGTGTATGCATTTCCTTCAGTTCTCCTTCAGTGTGCCTAGCTGCTAATCCTCCTCTACTGCCCCTCCTTAGAACCAGCCCTGATACAGCACAAAGGGATTCTGAAATCATTCTATTATCTATTCTACCATCTCTTTTTCTCCCATGTCCCACAATAGTCCGTGTAATCGTCATGGTGATGTGTGCATTTCCTGAGTGGCCTCGTGTAGTGTCCCATAGCTGCTAATCCTCTCTACGCCCTTCCCCTCCAGAACCCAGCCTGAGTACCTTCACAAAGGGATTCTGAGAGATCATTCTATCTATTCTACCATCTCTTTTTGCTCCCAAATTGTGTCCACAATAGTCCGTGTAATGCTTCATGGGAGGTGATGTATGCATTTCCTGGTGGCTTCGTTTGAGTAATGTCGGCAGCTAATCCTCCTTCTATACTCCTTCCTTGAGAGCCCGGCCGTCGCTCCTTGCCGCCTCCTTCCGCTTTGTCCCGTCGTGTTGTTCCCGCGCCTTCACGCCACCAGCCGCCCGTCTGGCATGTTCACGGGTGCACTACTTGCTTGCCGCGCATAAGCTTTTGGCGCCTCTCCACCACCTCCACCTCCTCCACCACCACCACCGTCACCATCTCCCCACTTTTCCCTTTCCCTCCTCACCTCCTCTTAATCTTCTTTCTCTTCCATTAGCTTTACTACCCCTTTTTAACTTTATTTTCATCTATTTTGCCTTCTTCTTTCCTTCCTCCTGCTCACTTCTTTCGTTTTGCTTCCTCCTTCCTCTTCCTCTTCCTTTAACTTCTGAGACTCTTTCTCCTCCTCCTCCTCCTCCTCTCTCCTTCCTTCTCCTTCTCTTCATTTCCCCTTTTTCCCTTAACGGTTCATCTTCTTCCTCTTCCTTTAACTTCGAGCTTTCTCTTTCTTCCTTCTCATCCGCTTGCTCCTTTCTCCGACCCCCCTGCTTCCTCTTTCTTCTTTCTCCTCCTCCACTTCTTTCTTTTCCCTCTCCAATTCATCTTCTTCCTCTTCCTTTAACTATGAGCCTCCTTTTCTTCCCTTCTTCCTCCTCCTCCTTCCTCCTCCTTCCTTCACTTCCTTCTCCTTCTTCCTCTTCATCTTCTTCCTCTTACCTTTTGATTTCTTTTTTTTCTTTCTCCTTTCAACTTTTCAATCATCTTCCTTCTCTTCCATTTCTTCTTTTTCCTTTCTTCCTTTCTTCTTCTTCTTCTTCTTCTTCTTCTTCTTCTTCTTCTTCTTCTCATTTTCTCCGTCTCTTCCTCTTCCTCCTGTCTGTCTGTCTTTTGTCTCTTACCTCCTCCTCCTCTTCTTCCTCTTGTTCCTCTTCATTACCCTTTAACCGCTTCTTACCCACCAACGCCTTACGCCCATTTCTTCACCCTTCGTCTCTCTCTCTCTCTCTCTCTCTCTCTCTCTCTCCCTTCTCCTGCCTCTCTCCCTCTCCCCTCCTCCCTCTCTCCCTCTCTCCCTCTCTCTCTCTCTCTCTCTCTCTCTCTCTCTCTCTCTCTCTCTCTCTCTCTCTCTCTCTCTCTCTCTCTCTCTCTCTCTCTCTCTCTCTCTCTCTCTCTCTCTTGAACCTAATCAGTCCCTAATTTCTTGAACTTGTCCCTCTCTCTCTCTCGGTTCCTTCAAGCTAACTCAAAACAGCATCAACGTCCAGGTGCTTTTTGAAATTAACTTTTCCTGTAATGGGCAACCGTCTTGTTCCCTTCTCGGCGCGGGAGTTCAGTGGAAAGGATCAAAACAACGAACTGGAAGGAGAGGCTTGAAGAGCAATTTTCAGGTTTAGTGCCTTCGTTCATTAGCGAAAGGAACCAATCAAATGTAGTTTTTTGCCTCCTCAGATGTCCTTTCCTTTCTTGAGCTTTCATGGCGTTCGAAATTGAGGTTTGGAAGGATCAAACACCAGGTGGAAAGGATTAAGTAGGTTTAAGTGCAGTCGTTCATTAGCAGAAAAGGATATCAAATGTCTTATATTTGTCCTCCTGAAACGCCCTTCTATACGCAGTTCTTTCTCCCGCGTCTTTGTTTTCGGTGCGAGATTGGAGTAGCAACGATCAAAACAACAGACTGGAAGGAGAGGGGTTTAAGAAGAGCTCCGTAGAAAGCCAGCAGCTTTCGAGGCATTCGTCCATTATAGCAGAAAGGTTATCAATCCATTATGTTTGCCTCTCTTAAACGTCATTTCTTATAGACTGATTCTTCTTCAGCGTCCTTGCATTTTCAGATTGCGAGGTTGAAGTGGCGCTTGATCAAAACAATAGACTGGAAGGAGAGGGTCGGAAGGTAGGTTTCGGGCATTTGTTCGTGTAGCAGAGAGGTTATCAATCCGTTATGCACTTGCCTCTTAAGCGCCCTTTTCTTAGTTGATATGATTCTTCCAGCGTCCTTGCTGTCTCGGTTACCAGGTTGAAGTGGAAGCGATCAAAACAACCGACTGGAAGGAGAGGTGGAAAAAGAATACTGGAGTTTCAGGCATTCGTTCATTAGCAGAAAGGTTAGTAATCTCCTTGTTTAGCCTCCTGAAAAACCCTTCCTTTGCGAAGTGATTCCTGAGCGTTTTTGTGTCTCAGTGCGAAGGTTGAGTGTCAACAACAGCAATAGAATGGACGAAAGGAAGCTGGAAAGGTTAGGGAAACTTGGTGCACTCGTCCATTACTTAGAAAGGTTGTCAATCCTCATATTTCCCTTCTTTAACGTCATATACGCCCTTATATTGCTTCCACAGCGTCCTGTTCTCTGTGCAGGATGAAATTGAAAGAATGAAAAGACAGTCTGAATAGAGGGCGGTGATTCGTTCCGGTAGCAGAAGGTTTAGTAATCCTCATCTTCGCCTTATTCTTAAACGTCCTTATACGTCCTAATTTTCTTCCATAGCGTCACTTGTTCTCTGTTGCGGGATTGAGGGGTGAAAAGATGAAAACAGACCCCAGATGGAGAGGACGGTCATTCGTCGTGGGAAAAGTTTATCAATCCTCTCATGTTTGTCGCCTTAAGCGATACTCCATTCGCCTTACACAGTGCATCTTCAGCGTCTCCTGGTGCGGGATTGAGAGTGAAAGAAGATGAAAACAGTCTGAATGGAGCAGGCGGTCATCCGTTCATTAGCATGCAGCAAGTTTATCAATCTTTCATGTTTTGTCTACTTAAAGGTCCCTACACGTCGCTTACTCTACTTCCTCCAGGCCCTTGTTGTCGGCGTGGGGTGCGGGGAGACCGATGACGGGCTTGTTGAGTGGTGGAAGCGATAGTTGCTGGAGTCGGTTTCCGCCGCTAATACTTTGCCTGTTAATTGTGCTGTTTTGATCCACTCTTGCCGCCGCTACGATGGAGCCTTATACCCCCGAGCTCTTTGGGGGTCATTAGGAACTGATGACGGAACTGTATTTTTCCTACGCAGACAGACCACAAAATATCTGTTTATCATTTCTCTTTTGATTTTGCATTCACGTCCTTTTGTATACCGTAGATGTCTGTTTATTAATACCCAACTTCTAACAGAGGTCAGTCCACCCTCTTAAGCTAACAGTCAATATAGTTATCCAGGAGAGAGAGAGAGAGAGAGAGAGAGAGAGAGAAGCAGGTCAGAGGAACGCCACCTTCAAGTAGTCCTGAATGGGCACAAGTCCTCCCAACGGATCCACGCCGGCGTGACACAAGGCACGTCATCGCCACTTCTATGGAACATGTGTAAATGACCCCCTCCATCTTGTTCCTAGTGCCAAAGCGTTCGCCGATGACATCACTTTGACTCACAAAATAGAGCCAGGAGGAGAGGCCCAGGCAGCACCTGCCAACTAAGCCACCTCCGGCATTGCAGATTAGTAAGTGGCAAGTTAAGTTGCCCCAGCAAAAACTCAGCTGCTGGTAGTGGCCAGGACACCTGTGGATCTCCAGCTTGAATTTGAGGGACTCAAGCTGACGCCACTTGAGAAGTGGAGGTGCTGGGCCTCACGCGACTCAGGCTGACCTTCCGCACGCACATCCAGCAGCTGGCAAGGGCAGCCTCACAAACTGACGTCCCTACGCAGAATCTCTGGCTGATGGACAGTCGACGCGAGGTCTTATACAAGGCACAACTCGATCCTCCCTTGAGTATTCGTGCTAACGTGGGGAGCTGCCAGTATCCATCTCGCGCTCCTCGACAAGATGAGGAGAGGGCGTGGAGGATCATCGCGGATCGACAACCCGGGCACCTACCGACCCTGCAGACCCTCCAACACCGGCGAGACGTGGCCGGCCTCACCCTCTGTACAAATACAGCGGGAGGAGCGGAACACCTGAGACGCTGCGCCAGCCAGGCAGGTGACAGCCAACACCCAGTCAGCAGGCGGCACCACGGCTCTGGTGGTACAGCGATGCCGGACGACTCACTACCAGGGCAGTTTATAAACACTTACGTGCAGACATGGAACCGTCTCCTTGCGTCCGGTCAGCTTTCTCAGCAGTTCACACACCGTAACAATATAAACTGTTTGTAAACCAGTGGCTGAACAATTTGTGAACAGGTTAGGCTTTCAGATAGGGATACCAACGTATGTTCCTTTAGCTAGAAACTAGTGCCCGCCATATAATGTACTAGGCCCTGATGACCAAGTGTCTGTGTAAATAAAATAAAATAAAAATAAAAAGATATTTCATAGATTTACATAGAAAATCAGACCACACAGACCCATGGGTCCAGACTTGGTGGTCTGTCCTTGAAACCCTATGTGATTTTACATTAATCAGAAGACTCAAACGTTGCGCTCTACTCTGGATTGATATTAAGTTGGAAAGGTGACAGTCGAGCTTATTTACGGAGGAGTCAATCATTGCTGGACCACTGATGGTGGGCTTATTCCATTCTCGCACTGGCGTTGGTGAAAGCAGGGTAGTGCAGTCTGAATTTGCTTGGCCATGGGAGTTTGCGTGCTGTCGTTATGAAATACATCGGTCATAAAACGGTGTTGGTCTGTCTACACTCGTGTTCATTAAGTATTTAAAACATTCGATCAGTTTCCTCGGGCGACGTTTCTCAAGAGAGAACGTAAACTAAGGGTAGAAAGCCTTTCTTCGTGGTTATTTTGCAAGGAAGGATCATTTTCGTTGCCCGACGCTGAACACCCTTCTAATTTAGCAATATCCTTTGCGTGGTGGGGGGGACCAAAACTGTGCCGCATATTCCAAGTGGAAGGTCTGACCCCTAGAAACTGTTGTAAGCGGGAGTATTTATCTTTATTCTTGAATACAAATTTCTTTCAATAAACCCAACATTCCTGTTTACGCTATTTGCTGCATCGATACATTGCTGTGAAATTTGAGGTTTTGTTACGATTTTATTTTAGTCTTGACGCATTGAACTTCTTACGAGTTTAACGCCGCGCATTTCGTATTCGACTTCTTATTCCTCGTTCAGCGAAGGACCTGGCACTTTGTCTGCGTTGGGCATCTCCCATCTATCGACCAAGCTGAAGTACAGCCTGCAAATCACTCTTGGAGGCTTTGCCTGTCTTCGTCGTGAGGAACAGGTTTTCAATCGCTGTGTCGTCTGCGATTTACTAAATACCGGTTGTTGAGTCCAACATCCACGTCGTTGATGTAAATGACCAAGAAGCACTGGACAAGGACCGAACCTGAGGACGCCGCTGATGACGAAGCGCCCACTCCTGAGTTAAATCCGTCAATCACTACTCTTTGTTGTCTGTTGCTCCAACCAATTCGCGATCCACGTTGGTGTACTTGACCGTCAATACCCTGTTTGCTTTATTTGTAGAAGTAATTTATTATGCAGGGACTTTATCAAACGCTACAAATCAAGATAGACTACGTCCAGTGATTTGGTTACGTCATGGAACGAATTGAAGGAGTCGTTATAAAGGTTAATAGAGTTTGATAAGGCAGGATCTTTTGTTTCGGAAGCCATGACTAATGAGTCCCAATCGTAGGTAGCTTTCGGGTAACTCTGAATTTATCTCTAATTGTGCTGCCTCAGAGTAACACCTACAACCGAGTTAGACTAATGGGCCCTTATGAGTACCTGGGCCCACTTTTTGTCTCGCTTCTTGGAAATCTGATTGTCGTTAACCCTTTTCCAATCTGAAGGGACGATGCCTTGTCGCAGAGACATAATATTGAATACAGTTGTGAAGGAGAGTATTTCACTCTTTGTTTCTCTTCAGCAGAGTTGGATATACTTTCTCAGGTCCAGGACTTTTATTTGTTTAAGTGATTTGAGGGCTTTAGACTTCATCTCTCTCTCTTATTTCAAAAGTTAGACAATGCATGCTCAGGATTTACATTAGTACTGGTGTTGGTGGTGGTGGCAGGAGGACTGTTATTATTAAACACCGAGGAAAAGTAATTGTTTAATAGGTTTTGCAACGTGTTGGCTGTCAGTCACTAGTGCACCGTCGCTGGGAGGCAAGAAAGTTAAAACGTAATGAAGAGGAACAAGAGGAGAGAGGAAGAAGAAGAGGAAGAGATAAAGAAGAGGGAAGAGGAAGAAGACTGGAGGATGAGATGGTTTACAGGTACAAGAAGGAGAAGAAGAGGGAGAAAGGAAAAGGGTGAAAAGTTGGAAGGAGGACGAAGATGAAGGAAGTTGGAGGAGCGGCAAGAAGAAGAAGGAAGAAGGTGAAGAGGTATTCTCTTTGGTCTTGCTTCCCCACCTTAGCAAGTGTTGTGTTCTCAGCTACAGCGTGTAGTATTTATAGCACGTTCTACTGCTTCAAAATAAGCTCGACCGTCACTTCCTTCAACTAAATATCAACTAGAGTAGAAATGCAACGTTTTGGAGTCTTCTGATTAATGTAAAATCACTTAGGTTTGGACAGACCACCAAGTCTGGACCATTGGTCTGATTTTCCTCTCTCTCTCTCTCTCTCTCTCTCTCTCTCTCTCTCTCTCTCTCTCTCTCTCTCTCTCTCTCTCTCTCTCTCTCTCTCTCTCTCTCTCTCTCTCTCTCTCTCTCTCTCGGTCCTTCAAGCTAACTCAAAATAGCATCAACGTCAGGTCTTTTGAGGTAACTTTTTTCACCTTATTAGACCGTCTTGTTCCCTTCTCGGCGCGGGAGTTCAGTGGAAAGGATCAAAACAACGAACTGGAAGGAGAGGCTTGGAAAGGCAATTTTCAGGTTTAGTGCCTTCGTTCATTAGCAGAAAGGATATCAAATGCCTTAGTTTTGCCTCCTCAGATGTCCTTCCTTTCTGAGAGCTTTCTCGGCGGAAATTGAAGTGGAAAGGATCAAACACCAGGTGGAAAGGTTAAGTAGGTTTAGTGCAGTCGTTCATTAGCAGAAAGGATATCAAATGTCTTATATTTGTCCTCCTGAGACGCCCTTCTATACGCAGTTCTTTCTCCCGCGTCTTTGTTTTCGGTGCGAGATTGGAACAACAGACTGGAAGGAGAGGGTTGGAAAAGGCTCCGTAGGTTTCGGGCATTCGTCCATTATAGCAGAAAGGTTATCAATCCATTATGTTTTGCCCTCTTAAACGTCATTTCTTATAGACAGTGATTCTTCAGCGTCCTTGTTTCTCGGTGCGAGGTTGAAGTGGCAACGATCAAAACAATAGACTGGAAGGAGAGGGTCGGAAAGGTAGGTTTCGGGCATTTGTTCATTAGCAGAAAGGTTATCAATCCATTATGTCTTGCCCTCTTAAACGCCCTTTCTTAGTTGATGATTCTTCAGCGTCCTTGTGTCTCGGTGCAAGGTTGAAGTGGAAGCGATCAAAACAACCGACTGGAAGGAGAGGGTGGAAAAGATACTAGGTTTCAGGCATTCGTTCATTAGCAGAAAGGTTAGTAATCTCCCTTGTTTAGCCTCCTGAAAAACCCTTCCTTGCACAGCGATTCCTCAGCGTTTTTGTGTCTCGGTGCGAGGTTGAAGTGTCAACAACTTAAACAATAGAATGAATGAAGAGAGCTGGAAAGGTTAGGGAAACTTAGTGCACTCGTCCATTAGCAGAAAGGTTGTCAATCCCTCATATT
>NC_066576.1:1111291-1126291 GCF_024679095.1 Eriocheir sinensis | reverse complement strand
ATCGCTTCTAAAGGTAATGCCCAAAAACTGTAGAGAATTCTGAAGGTATGTTTTCCTGTAAATTCCTTATTGACAGATTGGGAGAAGTGTCAAGGCGTCAAGGTGTCAATTTATCCTCCAGCCTCCTCTTGACACCACCTCCTCTCCCTTACGTTTCTTTCTTCGCATACTTATGTTTCAGCGCTTCCAAAGATATTGCTCCTAGAGTGTGGTGAGAAGTCCTTAAGGTTCGTTGTCTTCTTTGTGGAGTACATTTAAACGCCCCAAAAGTAGTGCTTCTGAAATATAGAAAGGCGCTCTCGAGATTCGTTTTCTTCTTGGTATATTATTTAAGTTTCAACGCTTCTAAAGGTAATAAATGTAGTGAGGAGTTCTAAAGATATATTCCCTCCTTCTACCTCTATTTCTGTTTCTCATCTTCCTTCTCTCCTTCCTTCCCTTTCTATCCTTTTCCCTCCCTCTTCTTCTCTCTTTCCGTTTTCATCTTCCTTCTCTCCTTCCTTCCCTTGCTATCTTTTGTTCCTCCCTCTTCTTCTCTCTTTCCGTTTTCATCTTCCTTCTCTCCTTCCCTTCCCCTTTTATCTTTTTTCCCTTCCTCTTCTTCTCTCTTTCCGTTTTCATCTTCCTTCTCTCCTTCCTTCCCCTTTCTATCTTTTCCTTCCTCTTCTTCTCTCTTTCCGTTTTCATCTTCCTTCTCTCCTTCCCTTCCCCTTTTTATCCTTTTGTTCCTTCCTCTACTTCTCTCCGTTTCTCATCTCCCTTCTCTCCCCTTCCCCTTTCTATCTTGTTGTTCCCTCCCTCTACTTCTCTATTTCCGTTTTTCATCCGTTTCCTCTTTGTACATATGCATTTCAACGCCTCCAAATGCAATAGTCCAGAAATACAGTGAGAAGCTTTAAGATGCAAGGCCAATTAGCTCCCAGGCTGTCCCAACACTTCCTTCGTGAAAACTTTGATTGCAGGAAGTGGAGACAGCTCGGCAGGCAAGTGGTGGTGTCCCTGAAGGCTGGAGGCGAGAAGCATTGGCGAGAAGTTTGTCATTATGTTTATCTCCTCCTCCTGTTCTTGTTCCTTTCTCTATCAACTCTCATTTTCTCTTTTTCTGCGTCTCTGGTGACTGGGTGCAGCTGAACAGGCGGGTTACTGTTTCCGCACTTCACTCTCTGCCTTGCTCGTCTCTTACATAATAATAACCAATAATAACAATAATAATAACAATAATAATAACCATCGGGAGTGTCAGCAGTCTTTGTGTATGGAGGCAGGCGAGAGGTATTGGCAAGGGAAGTTACTCGTATCATTTCTCGCTCCTGCTGCTGCTGCTGCTCTTCCTTTCTCTATCACACGTTATTTTCAGCTCCTGCCTCAGTTCCTGATTCCGCGCCTGCTCCTCCTCCTGCTTCTTTATCTATCAACGCCAAACACTACACAGGGAATGGTCGTTGTGTTTTGTGTATGTTTTGGCAGCTTACAAACCCGTGGAGTTGATTGGGACGAAATAATGATAGAATGAGTCGAGGACCTTACGAAGAGTGTCTGACGAACTAATTGAAGTTTGCAATGAGCGAGTTCGGAACCAAGTTAGCGCCAAGACTTGTTGAGAACGTAACTTGTGAAGGAGCGTCGCGTCGGCCAGTGAGGACTTGAGGAGGCTACTATTATACCGACTTGCTTCACTAATCTGTTGATACAAATGTCACTCCTCTGGTTCATTGTATTTGTAAGGTTTTCTCAGAGACGAACAAATCACCATTCCCAGCAGAAACATATATCTGTCCAACCTACCCTATCTAACCTTTGCCTCCTCTTGTCTAACCTAATCTAACCTAACTTAACCTCTATCTGTCCAACCTACCCTATCTAACCTTTGCCTCCTCGTGTCTAACCTAATCTAACCTTTCTTAACCTCTATCTGTCCAACCTGCCCTATCTAACCTTTGCTTCCTCTTGTCTAACCTAATCTAACCTTTCTTAACCTCTATCTGTCCAACCTGCCCTATCTAACCTTTGCCTCCTCGTGTCTAACCTAATCTAACCTAACTTAACCTCTGTCTCCCCTTGTGTGACTTACCCCAACCTTTGCATCTCCTTGTCTAATACTTTGTGACCTTCAGTTTCCCTCGTGAAATGAAAACAAATGCAAATATCTCAAATTCATCAGCTATTTTCTCATCCCCATTATATATTTCACAGTTTCCTTTGCTAATTTAAAGAGATATACAACAGGAACAAACTCAACAACTTTTTTTACATTCCCATTATTTATTTTAGTTTCTTTTGCTTGCGAAATGAAAACAAATGTAAACAGAAAAATCACGTCAACTATTTCACATTCTAAATTATATACTTGTGTCTATTCCGACGTTAAAAAGATAGAGATCGCGAATTAACTCAGCACTTTTCTCATTCCCTCTCGACTGACTCACCCACAAACTCCTTCCCTTAGACCGTCCTTTACTCTCCTCCCTTTCATTTCCTCTCCTCTCCTTCTTTCTCCTCCTCTCCTTCTCTTTCATTTCCTCTCCTCTCCTTCTTTCTCCTCCTCTCCTTCTCTTTCATTTCCTCTCCTCTCCTTCGTTCACATCCTCTCCGTCGCTTTCTTTTCATCTCCACTCCTTTCTTTCCCTCCTCTTTTTCCTTTCTCCCTTCCCTCTCTTTCCCTCTCCTTCTCTTTCTTTCCCTCTCCTCTCCTTCCCTTTCTTTCCTCTCCTCTCCTTCCTTTCTTTCCCTCTCCTCTCCTTCTCTTTATTTCCCTTTCCTCTCATTCACTTTCTTTCCCTCTCCTCTCCTTCCCTTTCTTTCCCTCTCCTCTCCTTCCCTTTCTTTCTCTCTCCTCTCCTTCCTTTCTTTCCCTCTCCTCTCCTTCCCTTTCTTTCCCTCTCCTCTCCTTCCTTTCTTTCCCTCTCCTCTCCTTCCCTTTCTTTCCCTCTCCTCTCCTTCCTTTCTTTCCCTCTCCTTCCCTTTCTTTCCCTCCCTCTCCTTCCCTTTCTTTCCCTCTCCTCTCCTTCCTTTCTTTCCTCTCCTCTCCTTCCTTTCTTTCCCTCTCCTCTCCTTCCTTTCTTTCCCTCTCCTCCTTCCCTTTCTTTCCCTCTCCTCTCCTTCTTTCTTTCCTCTCCTCTCCTTCCTTTCTTTCCCTCTCCTCTCCTTCCTTCTCCTTCCCTTTCTTTCCCTCTCCTCTCCTTTCTTTCCCTCTCCTCTCCTTCCTTTCTTTCCCTCTCCTTCCCTTTCTTTCCCTCTGCTCTCCTTCCTTTCTTTCCCTCTCCTCTCCTTCCTTTCTTTCCCTCTCCTCTCCTTCCCTTTCTTTCCCTCTCCTCTCCTTCCCTTTCTTTCACTCTCCTCTCCTTCCCTTTCTTTCCCTCTCGTTCTCTTTCTTTCCTTCTCCTCTCCTTCTCTTTCTTTCTCTCCTCTCCTTCCCTTTCTTTCCCTCTCTTTCCCTTTCTTTCCCTCTCCTCTCCTTCCCTTTCTTTCTCTCTCCTCTCCTTCCCTTTCTTTCCCTCTCCTCTCCTTCCCTTTCTTTCCCTCTCCTCTCCTTCCCTTTCTTTCCCTCTCCTCTCCTTCCCTTTCTTTCCCTCTCCTCTCCTTCCCTATCTTTCATTCTCCTCTCCTTCCTTTCTTTCCCTCTCCTCTCCTTCCCTTTCTTTCCCTCTCCTTCCCTTTCTTTCCCTCTCCTCTCCTTCCCATTCTTTCCCTTTCTTCTTTCCTTCCCATTCTTTCCCTCTCCTCTCCTTCCCTTTCTTTCCCTCTCCTCTCCTTCCCTCTCTTTCCCTCTCCTTCCCTTTCTTTCCCTCTCCTTCCCTTTCTTTCCCTCTCCTCTCCTTCCCTCTCTTTCCCTCTCCTCTCCTTCCCATTCTTTCCCTCTCCTCTCCTTCCCTTTCTTTCCCTCTCCTCTCCTTCCCTCTCTTTCCCTCTCCTTCCCTTTCTTTCCCTCTCCTTCCCTTTCTTTCCCTCCTCTCCTTTCCATTCTTTCCCTCTCCGATCCTTCCCTTTCTTTCCCTCTCCTTCCCTTTCTTTCCCTCTCCTTCCCTTTCTTTCCCTCTCCTCTCCTTTCCATTCTTTCCCTCTCCTCTCCTTCCTTTTCTTTCCCTCTCCTTCCCTTTCTTTCCCTCTCCTTCCCTTTCTTTCCCTCTTCTCTCCTTCCCTCTCTTTCCCTCTCCTTCCCTTTCTTTCCCTCTCCTCTCTTTCCATTTCGTTTCCTCTCCTCTCCTTCCCTTTCTTTCCCTCTCCTCTCCTTCCCTTTCTTTCCCTCTCCTCTCCTTCCCTTTCTTTCCCTCTCCTCTCCTTCCCTTTCTTTCCCTCTCCTCTCCTTCCTTTCTTTCCCTCTCCTCTCCTTCCCTTTCTTTCCCTCTCCTCTCCTTCCCTTTCTTTCCCTCTCCTTCCCTTTCTTTCCCTCTCCTCTCCATTCCATTCTTTCCCTCTCCTCTCCTTCCCTTTCTTTCCTTCTCCTTCCCTTTCTCTCTCCTCTCCTTCCCTTTCTTTTCCTCTCCTCTCCTTCCCATTCTTTCCCTCTCCTCTCCTTCCCTTTCTTTCCCTCTCCTCTCCTTTCCATTCTTTCCCTCTCCTCTCCTTCCCTTTCTTTCCCTCTCCTCTCCTTCCCTTTCTTTCCCTCTCCTCTCCTTTCCATTCTTTCCCTCTCCTCTCTTTCCCTTTCGTTCCCTCTCCTCTCCTTCCCTTTCTTTCCCTCTCCTAACCTTCCCTTTCTTTCACTCTCCTCTCCTTCCTTTCTTTCCCTCTCCTCTCCTTCCCTTTCTTTCCTTCTCCTTCCCATTCTTTCCCTCTCCTCTCCTTCCCATTCTTTCCCTCTCCTCTCCTTCCCTTTCTTTCCCCTCACTGTTCTCAAGCACTGACTCCACCCGACCTGGTTCCCGCTAAGGCTTTCCCTCTTTAGGTCGACCATCTGTATTCCGCACCAGCTGTGAGTCAATCATCAGGTGGGGCTCGCCGTCTGCGTCCCCTGCGGCCCCTCCTCCTAGTCCCGAGGCTCCCGGCGCGGCTACTCTCTTGAAGCTGCAGCCGGTCTCTGTGTGTTCCCGACGGTGCCTCCCTGAATCTTGAGTCTCGTCTTGCCTCCTCCTCCTGCTTTCCGTTTTCCGTTTTTCATGCCTTCTCTATTTCCATGTCTGTCTGTCTATCTATTTATCCATCTGTCTGTCTGTCTGTCTATTTGTCTGTTCGTCTGTCTGTATCTCTGAATTCTAAGTCGCCTTTCTCTTTCAGATTTCCATTGTAAATACTCTTTCCATCTTTCTATCTATCGGCCATCTGTCTGTCTATCTATTTATTTGTGTATGCAACCGAGATAAACACCGAGGCTACGCGCAGCTATGTCGTATGCCCCTAACTTTAATTACTTATCTATCCACCTATATCTATTTATTTATCTATCTATTGTACATCATAGCATTCAGTTTCACAATCTTCTATCCATTCTCTCATTTTTTCACCCCCCCCTTCTCTCTCTATCTCTATCTATCTATCTAACTCTTTCTTCAGTCATTCAGTTTCACAATATTCTATCTATTCTTCTATTCCTCACCACCCCTTCTCTCTCTACCTCTGTCTATCTATCTAACTCTTTCTTCAGTCATTCAAATTCACACTCTTCAATCCATTCTTCCATTTTCTCAACACCCCCTTCTCTCTCTACCTCTGTCTATCTATCTAACTCTTTCTTCAGTCATTCAAATTCACACTCTTCAATCCATTCTTCCATTTTCTCAACACCCCCTTCTCTCTCTATCTCTATCTATCTATCTAACTCTTTCTTCAGTCATTCATATTCACAGTCATCATCCGTCCATTCTTTCTCCGGCCAATTTTTCCTCCTCGTGTCTCGTCCCCGGCGCCGGCCACCCACCACTGTCAGGCGCCGTCATCAGAATGCCTCCCTCTCTCTTCAATCTTTTATTTTTTATCCATAATTTGTGGCGTCCTCCTCCTCTTCCTCTTCTTCCTCCTCCTCTTCCTCCTCTGCCTTTTCTGCTTCCTCTTCTTCTTCTTCCTCTTCCTTGTCCTCGTCCTCCTCCTTTTCCTTCTCTTTCTCCTCCTCTTCCTTTTCTTCTTCTTCTTCTTCTTCCTCGTCTTCGTCCTCCTCCTCCTCCTCCTCCTGTTGTTGTTTTGCTGTGGTTGCTTTTCTTGCTGGAGAAAGAGAAGACGAAAAAGAAGAGAGGAGGAGGAGGAGGAGAAGGAGGAGGAGGAGGAGGAGGAGGAGGAGGAGGAGACGAAAAAGAAGAAAGATGAGAGAGAGAGAGAGAGAGAGAGAGAGAGAGAGAGAGAGAGAGAGAGAGAGAGAGAGAGAGAGATTTAGTTTTTTAGCAAGACAAAGTAAAAAGAAGGAGCGTCAAGTTTTGAGGTAACAGACAGGGCGGGGAAAAGAACCCTCCTAAATATTCTCCTGGTCGAGTGTCAACAATGGGGCATGAATGAAAGAACGGCTAACAAGACGGAACCTGCCGGGGCCAAGATGGAAAGGCAGGAGGCAGGCAGGCAGGCAGGCAGGCAGGGAGGGAGGAAGGGGCAGACTCAGAGGGCAAATAAAGTGAAGATGCTCGGAGTAAAAAGGCAGAGGAGGGAGATGAAGAGAGAAAGGAGGAGGATGAGGAGGAGAGGAGAGAGGATACAGAAAGGGACGGGGAGGGAAGGGAAGGAAGGAAGAGAAGAAGAAGAAGAGAAGAGAGAAGAGAAGAAGAAGAGAAGAGAAGGGTGGGGAAGGAACGTAAGGAAGAGAAAGGAAAGGAAAGGAAGGAAGGAAGAAGAAAGAAGAAAAGGAAAGATAAAGAAAAGAAAAAAAAAGGAAAGAAGAAGGAGACGGAACGCAGGAGGAGGAGGAGGAGGAGGAGAGAACGAACTGGCCGCGGTGTTGGGAAGGACAGTTTGGGCGAGTTGCAAAACGTTGAATTTAATTACGTGAAGTTAAGAAGACATTGAGGAGAGAGAAAAAGAAGGGTGATGGAGAGAAGGGAGGAACACAAAGGAACACAAAGGAATAACAAACAACAGCAGACCTGCTGGTCCTTACGAGGTTGTTTGTGACAAGCTACACTAACTATCTAATCAAAGGTGGAAGATGAAGGACAGCAAAGGCGAAGGCTCCTCCCCACCCCCCCATCCCTCCAGCCAAAGCTGGCAGGAAAGGAAAAAGAACCATGCAGCATGGAAAAACTGCATGGAATTTATGTAGGAAAGAGGAAAGAACTACCATTACTGCTACCACTAACCGGGCGATAAAAGCGGACAAGGACACCAGTATTCCAAAGAACTTAACGTTATTACGACAATGAGTAATATCTAAGTTGCTGGTTGGATTCAAAACACTTGTCTAATCTATTCTTGAAGGCCGTAACTGTTGTACTATCAACGACATCACAAGGTAGAGAGTTCCAAACATTAACAACTCGATTGAAGAAGAAGTGTTTAGCTTCGTGCGACGAGAATCTTTTACCACTTATCTTCAAATTGTGATTTCTTCTTGTTCTATTTGATCGATCAATTGTAAAGTAATCTTCCGCATTAATATCACTGAATCCTTTGAACATTTTAAACACTTCTATTAGATCGCCTCACATTCTTCGTTTTGATAGGCTGAATAAATTTACTTCTTTAAGCCTTTGTTCATATGACAAATTCTCAACCTAGGAATCATCTTTGTTACTCTTCGTTGGACCCGTTCCAACTTTTCTATGTCTTTTCTGTAATAGGGAGACCAAAACTGTACACAGTACTCTAGACGGATCGAACCAACGAATTATACAGTTTTAATATTACTTTTTCCGATTTATTATTAAAGACTCGTCCGATGAAGCCAACCAATTTGTTTTCAGTTTTAACTACCTCTGAACAATGCTGACCGGGCTTTAAATCGCTTGATATAGTGATTCCAAGATCCTTTTCTTTACTTACTGCAGAAAGTTGTTGGCCATTCATTACGTACCGAACGCGATTGTTATTTTTTTCCGATGTGCAACACTTTACATTTCTCAACGTTAAATTTCATTTGCCATTGATTGGCCCAACGTGCAAGTCGATCTAGATCTGATTGTAAAGCTTCTTCGTCGAGTGTCGCAGTTACTTTACTAGCAATTTTTTGTGTCATCAGCAAATTTTGATACTTTGCAAGTGAGCCCATCATCGATATCATTAACATAAATTAAGAAGAGCATGGGGCCAAGCACTGATCCTTGAGGTACGCCGCTTTTGACATCGAGCCAGTTAGATGTAACACCGTTTAGAACTACTCTCTGTTTCCGCTCAGAGAGCCAGTCCGCAAGCCAATTGTGAATGTTACCCGAGATACCGTGCGCCAGTAGTTTGCTGAGCAATCGTTGGTGGGGGACTTTATCAAATGCCTTTTGAAAATCCAGATATATGATATCTACTGATCTGCTTTCATCGAACACCTCAAAAATATAGTGAAAAAAATCAAGTAAGTTAGTCAAACACGAACGTTTACTACGGAAGCCATGTTGCGAATTATTTATTATATTATTTTCTTCGAAGAATTTCACCATATTGTCGCGAATGATAGTCTCCATTAACTTACAAACAATAGATGTCAGGCTAATTGGTCGATAGTTTCCTGGATGCGACTTGTCCCCCTTTTTAAAAATTGGTGTGACATTTGCAAGTTTCCAATCCGACGGAACTTTCCAGCTGTTAAAGATTTATTGAATATGATGGAGAGTGGTTTACAAATTTGATGTTTGATTTCTTTTAAGACCCTAGGGGTAATTTTGTCTGGACCAGGAGCTTTGCTTACTTTAATCTTTTCAATTGTGCGTAAAATGTCACTTTCTACGATGAGCACGCCACTTAACATCTTTTCGGTCCTTCTAACCTCCGGCGGTTGAGGTGATAAACAATCTTCGTCGGTAAATACGGATGCGAAAAAGTTATTTAGGATTGTAGCCATTTCATTTTCATCGTTCGTGTGGTTACCATTTTCATTAGCAAGCGGTCCGATACCACAAGTGAGTGACTTTTTATTATTTACATAGCTGAAAAATTCTTTAGGATTAGATTTACTTGTTTCCGCTATATATTCTTCAAGATTTTTCTTGCTTCGTTTTATTAATTTCTTGGTTTCGCGGCGAATTCTGTCCAACTCTAGTTTGTCAGCCTCGCTCTGAGATGATATGTATCTACTGTATATTACGAGATAGGCTATTTTGAATTTCGTTATTCCACCATTTTGTTTTTTTCTTAAAAGTTGAACGTCTGTTACGATAGGGTACGCATATGCTCTTGGCATTGTTCAATATTGTGGTGAAGGCTGCAAACGATTCATCAATATCTGTTTCCATATAAATTTCAGTTCAGTCAGAATTATTTAGAATTGATCAAAGTCTTACGAAATTCGCTCTCTGATAATCTGGCACCTTTTCTTTACTAGCAATTACTTTACTTTCTTTCATATTGATGCTGAATGTGATTGTTCGGTGATCGCTAGAACTAGAAATTGGACCAACATTTACTTCGTTAACTAGATCAGCTGTCGTTGAAAAGATAAGGTCAAGTATATTATTTTCCCGAGTCGGTTCTTGAACGTGTTGATGTAAATCACTTTCTAGTAAATTTGTGTACAGGTCGAGCCCTGTATGACAGTTCAACGGTTCACCCCATCTTTTCACTGGCAAGTTAAAGTCCCCAACAATTACTGCCTCGCAACTGCTACTTGTTTCTAATAATAATTCACTTAATGCGTGGTCGAGGGAGGGAGGGAGGCAGACAGGTAGATAGATAGATAGATAGATAGATAGATAGGTAGGTAGGTAGATTGATAGGCACATAGATAGACAGAAAGATAGTTAGAGATAGATTAAGATATTGATAAGGCGATAGTGATAGAAAAAGAGAAATAGAGATTGAAAAAAATATAGAGACAAAAAGAGTTTGAAAAAGACGTAGATATAGATAGGTTGATAGAAATAGAAAATAGATAGATAGAGATAAAAGAAGAGATTGAGATAGATAGCGACATAAAGAGAGATAGAAAGATAGACATAAAATTAGAAATAAAGTGAGAGAGAGAGAGAGAGAGAGAGAGAGAGAGAATAAGCTTAGCACCCTGAGAGCTAATAAATAGAATGTCAGTTCAAAAGGAAAGCTGTCGGTTGGGTGCGCGGTGAAAAGCGACGAGGAAGGTTTTGAAAGGAAGTGACTGACGGCGAGGCGTGGGGCAGAAAACACGTCTTCAGGGAGGGGCGGTGATGGGGTAGTTAGGGAAGAAATGAGTGAAGAACAGGAAGGAAAAAGAAGAAAGGGGAAGAAGAAACAGAATGCCTTGAGAACTATACATTAAGGAGAGTTGCGAGAGGAAGATTTGTGGAAGATATAATGAGTGAAGAACAAGAAGGAAAAAGAGGAAAGGGGAATAAGAAACAGAATACATTGAGAGCTATACTTGAAGGAGAGGAGTAAGAGGAAGAATTGTATATGATGAGTTAAGAACAGTTGAGAAATATACATGAAGGAGAGGAGGGAGAGGATGAATTGTACAAGAAGACATGATGAGTGAACAACAAGAAGGAAAAAGAAAAAAAGGGGGAATAAGAAACAGAATGCATTGAGAACTATACATGAAGGAGAGGAGGGAGAGGATGAGTTGTATAAGAAGACATGATGAATGAAGAACAGCAAGGAAAAAGAAGAAAGGGGAATAAGAAACAGAATGCCTTGAAAACTGTACATTAAGGATTGGTGGAAGAGGAAGAAGTGTACAAGAAGACATGATGGGTGGGGAACATGACTCGTATTCTCAGGCGCTTCGGGCTCCTGTTGCGTTAAATTCTGAAGGCGACATAAAAGACACGGCGGGTTCTCAAGAGTGTTTTACTTGTTCATGGCGCAGAGGTCTTGCAAAACTACATCCAGAGAAATTAAACCCTATATGGAAATCCCTACAAATCCTACAAGAGCCTCTTTAGATAGATATGCTAAGGCGTTGAAACGTTTGACAATATGGGCCCTGCAGGGATTACTGGAAACTATAACAACTTGAACATTGCAGGATTCAGGTGTGCAGTGTTGCTCAAGTGGTTTCTTTTCCCATTCTTTTCGTCCAGTATCCTTCAGCAGAATCTCCAGTACTCCGTCAAATACCTTCATAGAACCCAAAAGAGTGATAGACTAGGAGTTGTTCAGTAGACGTCCTTCCCATAACCGCTTGCAGTTCGTTCTCTCCTCCTCCTCCTCCTCCTCCTGTTGCTGCTTTCCTCCTACTTATCCTTCTTTTCTCCTCTCCTTTCTTCTCTTCACTCCTTTCCTTCCTCTCCTTCAGTAGACGGCGTGATGAAATTAAGAATTTTACCGAGAATATAGCTTGATACTGGTAACTAGAAATACTGGACAGAGACGATTGGAAACACTGGGTAGAAGTTTACTGCCTGTTGGGGTTAGGGTGATGATGGTGATGAGTATGATAAATACATTCAGAAGGGTTGGCGGCCATAGTACAACAGTGTCCAGGGAGTCAAGCTTGCCATACTAGAAGGCCGTCATATGTTGCCCATGATAGATACGTAGTTTGCCCTTAACAAGACACCTCACGAAATAGTTCTCACTCGGGTCGGTATTCTCAGACGCTTCCGCCTCTCACATCAACTATTTCCAAAGGTCAACAAGAAGATCACTCGGGCTTTCATGAGAACTCCTTCACAATCATCGCATAGAAGAAGGGTCACACTCCTACCAGGGTCATTAAACAACCCCTGGAAATACCCACAACTCCTTCAAAAAGCGTGTCAAATATGTGTGCTGGGGGAAAGGTTTGAGAACATGGCCCCTGTTTTGGAATTCTACGCTTCACTATTTGCAGGAGCAGCGCCAGAGAGCTGTTTTGTTGCCTCGTTTATGTCCTTTACTCTTGAGCTGCTTCCTGTTCAACCCGTCCGCTGCGATTGGCACGGATTTCGCCTTCACTTGTAGCCTGGTAACATATACTCCTAGGTCTTTCTCTGCCTCTGTGGTGGATAGTGGAGCATTTCCCATGTGGTATTGGTGTGCTGGATATCCCTTCACTGGTAGCCTGGTAATACACTCCCAGGTCTTTCTCTGCCTCTGTGGTGGATAGTGAAGTGTTTCCCATGTGGTATTGGTGTGCTGGATATCCCTTCACTGGTAGCCTGGTAACACTCCCAGGTCTTTCTCTGCCTCTGTGGTGGATAGTGGAGTGTTTCCCATGTGGTATTGGTATACTGAATTTCCTCTCCCAAGGTGCATGACTTCACATTTTTCTTCATTGAATTTTAACAGCCACTTTTTGTTCCATTCCTGTAGCTTGGTGAGTCTTCTGGTAGGAAATCCGCAGTCAAAGGGTAAAAAATAAAATACCGTTGTGCAGAAGTGGGCAGAACGCGTATTCATATTATCACTTGAAATTAAACTAGCCTTTGTCTTTCTGAACTAATGTGCGCGTAAATATAATACATATTTGTCACGCTTAATGCTTTGTTTTAGTGCCTGCAGGAATACTGGGTCCGGCTAAACCTTCATCTTCACTTAACACGGTGATATATTTACTGGAGATTGTGTTGTAAGTCTTTTTGTCAGTTTGCTGCATGTGAGTTTTCAAGAAGTGTCAGGCAATGTTTTTTTCTCTCTCTCTCTCTCTCTCTCTCTCTCTCTCTCTCTCTCTCTCTCTCTCTCTCTCTCTCTCTCTCTCTCTCTCTCTCTCTCTCTCTCTCTCTCTCTCTCTCTCTCTCTCTCTCTCTCTCTCTCTCTCTATGTATCTATCTATCTATCTATCTATCTCTCCCGTCCCCCCCTTGCTGCCCTTTCATGGATCTCAATAATAATAATAATAGTAATAATAACAATAATGCATCACCTTTTAACCTTTTATCATTCGACAATTTTGCGCACATAAACAAATTAGTTCGCCCGTTATCAGCTTCCAAGGAGCGGCAAGAATTATAATTGTTTGACCCAATAATTTTATACTCAATTTTTTTTCCTAGCAGCGCAGGAAAAAAAAAAAAAGTATATTTACGATGACGTTTTTTTGTTATATTTTAAATGTTTACGGCAGAAGAAAGAAAAAAGGTCACTGTAAATGATTAACCCGTACATAATAATAAGCTCGCAGCATTACTTTGATATAGTCTTTTCATCATTTTTGTACATATATTTTGGGGTTTGGTAAAGGTAAGGTTTGATATATTAGGTTGGGGCTCGCTAATACATATAAAAATGTCTGTCAGAAGTAAATATAAATGAATAGTGTGAGGAGGAGGAGGAGGGGATAGTAGGAAATTAGAGGGGATAGCAGGGGATAGTAAGGAATAGGAGGGGATAAGAGGGGATAGGGGGGATAGGGGGGGATAAGAGGGGATAGGAGGGGATAGGAGGGGATAGGAGGGATAGGGAGAGAGAGAGAGAGAGAGAGAGAGAGGAGGAGGGTGGGGGGTTAGTGGGATGGGCCTGGCAGTGTTTAGGGAAGTGCCTGGCGCGGGCGACTTTTTGACTCAACGTTGACTGACACACGACAGGAGGAAAACCCAACCACGACGAAGACACTGCAGAGGAGGATGAGGAGGGGGAAGAGGGGGAGGAGAAAGAGAAGGAGGAGGAGGAAGAGGGGGAGAAAGAGAAGGAGGAGGAGGTAGATGAAGAAGAAAAAGAAGAAGAAAAAGAAGAAAAAGAAGAAGGAGGAGGGGGGAGGAGACAAAAAGGAAGAGAATAGGGATGTTAACTCAGACAATAATAATACCAGAATAATAGAGAAAAAAACACACACAAACACAGTAAACAAAACAGATATACTTTTAACAATGATCTATTTTCTGAACCATACTTACGTCCTCCCTCACCCCCTCCTTCCCTCACCCCCAACACACGAGAAATTCTTCACCAGCCAGCCTAATTAATAGCTCGTATGGAGGAGGGCGCGGGGAGTGGCGGGCGAGGGCTTCTCCACGTCAGGCAAAGTTACCGTTTTGACGCCCAGGAGAGGAGGGCAAGTATGGGGCAGTCACTGTAAGGTTCATTAACTGAGCTGGAGTACTGCTGCCTAAGGGCTGGAGGGAGGAAGATTACATAGGTTTACATAGATATTTTCCCCTCATAAACCCCAGACGTGACACTCAATAGAAGAAGGAGGGAAGGCAAGTTTTGGGCAGTCACTCTAAGCTTCGTTAACAGAGGTGATGGAAGCTGAAGACAGGAAAATTACATAGGTATACAAAGATACTCAGACCTCACAAAGCCTATGGTTCAGACGTGACACTCAGTAGAAAGAAATAAGGCAAGTTTGAGGCAGTCACTCTAAGCTTCATTAACTGAGGAGATGAGGTGCTGCTGGCTATGGGATGAATGGCGGACGATTACATAGGTTTACATAGATACCCAGACCTCACAAAGCCTATGAACCAGACGTGACACTTAAAAGAAGAAGGGAGAGGAAGGCAAGTTTTGGGCAGTCACTCTAAGCTTCATTAACTGATGGAGTGCTGCTGGCTACGGGCTGAAGGAAGGAAGATTACATAGGTTTACGTAGATACCCTGACCTCACAAAGCCTATGAACCAGACGTAACACTCAATAGAAGAAGGGAGAGGAAGGCAAGTTTGGGGCAGTCACTCAAAGGTTCATTAACTGAGCTGATGGAGTGCTGCTGGCTATGGGATGAATGGAGGAAGATTACATAGGTTACATAGATACTCAGTCCTCACAAAGCCTATGGTCCAGACGTTATGCACAAGAGAGGAAGGCAAGTTTGGGGCAGTCACTCTAAGCTTCATTAACTGAGCTGATGGAGTGCTGCTGGCTACGGGCTGAAGGGAGGACAAGGAAGATAATTACATAGGTTTACATAGATATTTAGGCCTCACAAGCAAAAAACCTTCTCGGGGGTAATTTTGATACATATTCATTTGTTTGTCTTCCTCTTGATTTGCGGGGGGTTTTTTCATTACTTTTTTTTTTGTCCTTGAACTGTTTCCTTTACTGTAAAAAAAATCTGATTATTTTACTAAATTTATGACCTGTGTCGGAGATGAGCACTGAGGCC
>NC_066576.1:1031291-1106291 GCF_024679095.1 Eriocheir sinensis | reverse complement strand
GAAGAAATAATAAGTGCTATTTTTCTTTTTGTTACTTATTTTTTGAGGTGTTATTCAGCACTAATGTTACATTGCACTAACAGGTTTGTTTACTTTCTTTAATAAATTTGATGTACAGTACGCTCTGATTTACTTTAAACATTTCCTTACCTCAGTGTTATGAGCAGCCACTGTTCGGCACTAACGATTTTCTGAAGTTGGTTATCATTTTGGTCAGCCGCACTTCCAGTTAATTCAGCAAACAGTCGAATGTTCCAGGAGTCATCCGTAGACACTCAAAAAAAAAAATCGTCGTACATACGAGCTTGACAGTACACATTGTTGAATTCACCGTCTTTCTCGCTGCTTGTTAAAGTCGTGAATCCAGCAAGATCTGCCGACATCCAGGTCATCTATTTTCAGAGACACAGTCTAACTTAGAAGCAATTTTCTTGAGAATTTTGACAATGACATTGCACCGAGTGGGCGTGACCAAAACCTAAACAATGACTGACTTCCTGCGCGATTTTCCCTCTCGCTTGCCTCTACCCGCTAGGCGTCCCGCTACCCTCTACCCTCCCAGCAAACCGCGTGCAGTGTGGCCGCACCCTAAACTTACGCTACTCAGATACATTCATTTCTTGTACCGTCTAGCTCATTTTGCCTTAAAGATAAAAGGAGGAAAGAGAAAAAATATTAAAAAAAAAACAGAAACAAAAAACAAGAGAAAAACTATGAAAAAAAGAGAGAAACAGGAAATATGAGGAAAAACTAAGGAAAGAAGAACCTAAAATCGACGAGAAAAAGAAAAAAGACGATAAAAAACAAACAAACCAAAGAAAGATGCAAACGTTAATATAAATCTCGCCTTCTGCCATAATATTCTAACTAAGCCAAGACACTTTTAAGTTAATCGCCTCCTAAGTCAGTGTTTGTGTGCCCTACTTCCTCTGGCATTGCCTCTGGCACTTTGTTATCAATGCACTCAGGAATATTACGGTTACTCCATCTCTTCTTCATCGTTTGCTGTCTCTATATACAAAAGTTTTAATGGCTGACCTGCATACCTTACTGTCAATGTACTGAGGGGTATTCCGCCTCCTCTTTTCATTGCTTTACAGTCTTCAAGTGCAGAAATTTAAAGGCTGAATGCTGTGCTTTATTACCCTTGCGCTGAGGTATACAACGACTCCTGAATTTAATCGTCTTGTACGTTGTTTTCTTTCTCCGAACAGACACATTCTTGCTCCCTTACAACGGGTCGACTGCCATTATGTTATCTCTACATACCGAAGTCCAGTAGTTATCAGTGTACTGAGGGATAACACGCCTTATTTTCATCGTCTTATTGTTCGTTTTCTTTCTCCGAAGAAACACATTCTTGTACCCTCACAACGGGGTGTGGGGGGGGGGGTGAAGATTGCTCCCTCTTGCACGAGGGAGCACGGGCCTTTGCCAAAGGCGGCCCGTAGCAGAGAGCCAACAGACCGACTCTATCGGCGATCGAAATCTAGCCGACCAAGTCGGTCTGTTTACGAGGACTGGCGTGTCTCTGCCTTACAACGGGTCGACTGCCATTCCCTTGCAAGCGAATCTGAAACGCTTTGTCCGGCGACGTGACAGGACTGAACCATCAACTGATTGCATCTCTCCGGTACAAAGTCCATTCTTGCGCGGACTCGCAAGCAGCCTTCCTACGGTATAATGTTTTAACAGTGTGCAGGAGGACTTTTCGCTGTAGAGTCACGCTGCATGTTGGACGCCAGTATTTGAAGGCTCATGCACTGTCAAGTCTGAAGGCGTTTCGTTCCGTCGCGGAGGCACTGAAAGGAAGAATGTATAGATGGTGCGATGTAGGGGCATGTTCTTAAGCATTTCAGCGCCTAAGCACACATTTGACAAGGGTTTCGTAGGAGTTGTGGCATTTCCGTGGGTGCTCTTATGACCCTGGTGGTAGTTAGACCCTTCTTCTGTACCACGAACCTAAAACAACACTCATTAGAATCCGATTAATATCCCTTTTGGCCTTTGATAGTAGCTGATGTGACCTTGGCGGTAGTTTGTCCCTTCTGCACCTGGAACCTAAACTAACACTCACCAGAACCCGACTAGTCTCCTTTTTGGCCTTTGCAAATAGTTGATGTGAGAGGCGGAAGTGTCTGGTAATAATTAAAACCTTACCATCGTGAAATTGCTCTTAGCCCAGAAACCTAACACATCCCTCCCCTCTTCCCTCGCACAATGCCCCGAGTTCACGCACCAAAAGGTTGAGTAAACATAAGAGAAAATGTTATAATGGTTGCGTGATATTTCTCCGCGACAAATTACCTAATTGTAAAAGTTGCCACATGTGAGACCGCGGCGTGGGAGTTTGTTACATTTATTTCTGGGCGTGAGTGAAATGTAAGGATGGATGAATGAATGAATGAATGAATGAATGTGTGTGTGTGTGTGTGTGTGTGTGTGTGTGTGTGTGTGTGTGTGTGTGTGTGTGTGTGCTGAAAATTGGCCCATAACTTACAATCATAAAAGCGAAACACACACACACACACACACACATAGGTGTGACGGTCTGACAGGGCGGCGGTTAGAGCCCGCTCAGGCCGGATTCTTTCCGTTGACTGGGAGTGGTTACTGTCCCCCCCTTGAGCAAGGGGGATGGGGTGTGTGGTGTGTGAGGTCCTGACAGTACCCAGAGATCGACGATAAAGAGCACTTGCTCAGGCCGTGGTGAATTACACACACACACACACACACACACACACACACACACACACACACACACACACACACACACACACACACACACACACACACCTCACCACACAAACACGGGGTCAGGGCGTGTCACATGGCGCTCCCCAGAGCAGCCACAGGGTCGACCTGTTGACCCTTTCCTTTCCTTCGCTCCCCATTCCCCGCACCTTCTCAGTCTTTCGAGGAGCTCATTACTCCAAAGAACTTTTTGTGAAATGTTGTAACAGTGAGTGCAGTGTGTTAGTGGTGCTGGAAGGATAGCGAGCTGTGTGTCGCCAACGCCTCGTCATCCACAGCGTCCCAGTCGACACACTCAAGATCCGAAGGATACCATCATCTAGGTCACCCAGCAGCAGGGGAAGGTCAGTTCAGGTGGCAGGCGGTGTGGCAGCCTCGTCACTCAGGTTCGGAGCAGGATGTACAGCAACTATATCAACGCTGTGCACTTGTTCCCACGACTACATCTACCAGCCCGTCCAGCCGGGCAGCACCCACCACCTGTGTCTCGCCGCCCCAAGAGCTTAGCACCTCCCTACTAAGCCTGGGTATACCTGAGTGACCCACCCCCATAAATTACCCACCTGCACCACCACCATCGTCTGTCACCTGAACCCACCGTCTGACCTGAGGATTAACTTTTAGAAAGCCTTGCCTGACCTCACCGTCATCTAAAGAGACCGCACCTTTCCCCCCTCTCGGCACCACCGCACTGCACTCCCCCCACCGCCCCTCCTCCCCCACCCCAAGCTCCGTCGCCCCATCCTCCCCACACATATCAGACTCCCATTCCCCGTCCCTCTTCTTTTTGTACTTGTTTCATTAGCGAAGAAAAATTGTATTTATAATATGTAAATTTTCAGCCTGACGGCTGCCGCAACCAAATAAACCCTTTATTATTATTATTATTATTATTATTATTATTACACACACACACACACACACACACACACACACACACACACACACACACACACACACACACACACACACACACACACACACACACACACACACACACACACACACACACACACACACACACACACACACACACACACACACACACACACACACACACACACACACACACACACACACACACACCTCACACACACACAGACACAAACACGTTAACTTATTGCAGATACAGATAACTAGTTTACATTCATATAATAACTATATATCTACGTTTATTTTTTAGATTGTATGTAGATATAAAGACAGACCGATAGATACATAGATAGATAGACAGATAGATAGATAGACAGACAGACAAGACGCAGGGAGGATGACGATGGGGGTAGGCGAAGGGGGGTGCAGGGCGGGGGCGCAAAGAGCCTTGTCCCAAATCTGTGTAGGGCGTCACCTCGCCGCCGTAAAGGTACGCTTAGGCCCGTAAAGTTTATGTTAATACAGCCTCCCTACACGCAACCCCTCCTCCTCCTCCTCCTCCTCTTCCTCCTCCTTTTTTCTTCTTCTCTCTCTTCCTCATCTTCTTGCTCTTCTTGTTCTTCTTCCTCTTCTTCTTTTTCTTCTTCCTACTACTACTACCACTATTACTTTTTTTTCGCCTTCTTTTCCTTCTTCTACTACTACTACTACTTCTTCTTCTTCTTCTTCTTTTTCTTCTTCTTTTTTTTCTTCTTCTTCTTCTTCTTGTACTTCTTCTTCTTCTTCTTCTTCTTCTTCTTCTTCTTCTTCTTCTTCTTCTTCTTCTTCTTCTTCTTCTTCTTCTTCTTCTTCTTCTTCTTCTTCTTCTTCTTCTTCTTCTTCTTCTTCTTCTTCTTCTTCTTCTTCTTCTTCTACTTCTTCTTCTTCTTCTTCTTCTTCTTCTTCTTCTTCTTCTTCAATAAGTTCCCTCTCCTCCTCCTCTTTCATAATATTTTCCCTCTTCTGCTATTTTGTCTGCTTCATCTGATTCCTTTCCCTTTTTTCTTTTCTTTCTTTTCTCTTTTTTTTCCATCTGTTTCCCCTCCTCCTCCTCCTCCTCCTGTCTTATCCTCACGCAACCCTTTCTTCCTCTCTTTCTTCCTTGTTCAACCACTCCCTCCTTATCACGTGGACCGTTTGACCTCTTCCTGCCTGTCCCTTCCTTTCATTTTCTCGCCCTCTACCAGTGTTCCCTTTCTCATGTCTTTCCTCTTCTATGCTAATTTTTTCTTTGATTTTTTTTCCTTTCTATATCCTGCAATTTTTCTCACACTCAATTCCTCTCCTTTTTTTTCTTTCCTTTCTATATCTTGCAATTTTTCTCACACTCAATTCCTCTCCTTTTCCTCCGTGGACCTTGTGATCGGTTCCTCCTGCCTCACTCCTCCACCTTCTTCCCCTCTACGATTGTCCATTCTCTTAACTCTTCCCTGTTCATCAGCTACAGTCGTCTACTTTTCCAATATTTTACCTTTCCATCTCCTGCAGTCTTACGCACAATCAGTTAACTTCTATTCTTATGCTCTCCAGCCTTCCTTTGCCCCACACGTATAGTTATTTTTCATCCATACTCTTTTTCCATAAGCTACAGATGTTTACTTTTTTCTATAATTTTCCTTTTCTTTCCTGCAGTTTCACGTATACACAGTTTTTTTTTCTGTTCTCAAGCTCTCTAGCCTTCCCAAGCATTCACTATGGTTTGTTTTCATTTATCCAATAGTTTTTTTTTTGTTTTCATGCTTTTCAGTCATCCCAAGTCCCACACATCGCCATTTTTTTCATTCATCCCACAGTTCTTCTCCATTCTCATTTTTTCCAGACTTCCCAAGCACCGAACGACTAGTCCTTTTATATTTATCCAACACTTCATCTCTATTATCATGCTTTATAGCCTTTCTATGCCTCACATACTGTATTTTTTCACTTATCGTACAGTTATCATCTATTGTTATGCCTTTCACCTTGCCTATGCCCCACACATCGTCATTTATTCCATTTATCCATCAGTTCTTCTCTATTCTCAAGCGCTGTAACCTTCCTAAGCACTACACGTCTGGGGTCACATTCTGAAACCTTTCGTCGCCCAAGCACACACATTTGGCAAGGCTTTTGTGGGAGTTGTGGCAATTTCCAGGGATAGTTTTATGACCCTGGTGGTAGTCTGACCCTTCTTCTGCGCCGTGAACCTAAAGAAGCGCTCATTATAACCCGACTGACCTTCTTTTTGGCCTTTGGAAATAGTCGGTGTGACGGGTGGAAGCGTCTGACAATAATAATTCTAACATTTTTCTATCAACGGTTCTGCTCCTCGTGCCTGCCTCATCTCCCCTCCGGCAGCGGCTCCACCACATCACCATCCTCCACTGAAACGCCTCTTTTCCAGCCTCTCCTCCACCGGCTTTCATTCCCTGCACCTTCTTCTTCTTCTTCTTCTTCCATTGCTTCTTCTTCTTCTTCTTCTTCTTCTTCTTCTTCTTCTTCTTCTTCTTCTTCTTTTTCTTCTTCTTCTTCTTCTTCTTCTTCTTCTTCTTCTTCTTCTTCTTCTTCTTCTTCTTCTTCTTCTTCTTCTTCTTCTTCTTCTTCTTCTTCTTCTTCTTCTTCTTCTCTCTCTCTCTCTCTCTCTCTCTCTCTCTCTCTCTCTCTCTCTCTCTCTCTCTCTCTCTCTCTCTCTCTCTCTCTCTCTCTCTCTCTCTCTCTCTCTCTCTCTCTCTCTCTCTCTCTCTCTCCCCTCTGTGTTCCCTATTCTCTCTCCCCTCTCTCCCTCTCTACTTCCCTCTCCTCTGTGCTCCCTAATCTCTCCCTTCTTCCCCTCTTTTCCTTCCTTTCCTCCCACATAATCCTTTCCTTCCTGGCTAATCCTCTACGCAATTCCCTTCTCCGTCCCTCAATCCCCCTCAGGTCAGCGACACCACCACTACATGACGTGACGCTCTCTTGTCTTATACCTGACGGCCGTTCGTGTCACGGTTCCTTCCCCGCGTCATTACGGCAGAGGTTCATAATTTTGGGGAATGTTCTTACGTCAGTCGTCACTCCAGATAACTCTTGCCGCCTGTCTTGGTTTCTTTTTCTTTTTCTTTTCTGGTTTCTTTTTCAGGGTTATCTCTCGCCCTTACCTCCCTCTCTCTCTCTCTCTCTCTCTCTCTCTCTCTGTGTCTTTCTATATGTATTTATTCTTTTGTATCTGTCTCTCTCTGTCTCTGTTTCTCTCTGTCTCTCTCTGTCTGTCTCTGTCTCTGTCTCTCTCTGTGTGTGTCTCTCCTCTTCTCTTTCGGCTCTCACATCAACTATTTCCCAAGGTCACAAAGGAGGTTAGTCAGGTTCTCATGAGTGTTCTTTCACGTTCATGGTGCAGAAGCCTTGTCAAACTATCACGAGGCTCATGTAGCTATATAGCCGTGGAAATATTAAGACAACCACAACGAAAGGCTTATCGAATGTGGGTGTTTGTAAGTCCCGAAATGTTTGAGAATATGGGCCTTGTACGTCCATTTTTATTACTTCTTCTTCTTCTTCTTCTTCTTCTTCTTCTTCTTCTTCTTCTTCTTCTTCTTCTTCTTCTTCTTTTTGTATTTCTTCCTCTTCCTCCTTCTCCTCCTTCTCTCTCATACTTTCCTTCTCCTCCTCATCTTTCATCTTATTTTCCCTATTCTGCTGTTTTGTCTTCTTCACCTCCCAATCCTTTCCCTTCTCTGTTTTCTTTCTTTTCTCTGCTTTTTTATTCTTATCTTTTTACTCAATACACCGTCTTTGATATAATTCAACTTACGATCAAGCAGCCTTTTAACTTTCCTTTCATCGTACCCTTGAGACCTGCGTTTATTTTCTTGACCCAAAACGAATAAGTGACGTAATTGAGTCTAACGGTACGGGATATATGTAATTGTTGCAGGGTATTAAAGTCTGGCGCGGCAGTGCTTGGAAAGGTGAAGGCCATGGGTTGGTTTTCTCAGACCCTGCCACCTCTCACGTCAACTGTTTCCAAAGGCCGAAAAGGAGATTAGTCGGTTTTCAGGAGTTTTTTTCACGTTCATGGTACAGAAGAAGGGTCAAGCCACCATCAGGGTCATAAAAGTACCTCTGGAAATGCCAAAACTCCTGCGAAAACCCTGTCAAATATGAGCGTTTGAGAATAGGGTCCTTGGGGTCATATTTTTAAACCTTTCGTCGCCCAGAACATATATTTGACAAGGCTTTTGTAGGAGTCCCGAGCCTTTCCAGGGGTAGTATTATGACCCTGGTGGTAGTTTGACCCTTCTTCTGTACCTTGAACCCCCAAAAAGACTCATTAAAATTCGTCTGATCTTCCTTGTGGCCTTTGGAAATTGTTGATGTGAGAGGCGGAAGCGTTTGAGTATAGCGTCCCTGCTTGGTATGTGTTGTTGGCGTTGTCACGGAATTCTCACGCACACGAACACCATTCACTGCCTTAGCTAAGATACACGCAATGATTTTCTGCTTCCCTAGATGAACGATAGGAGTGAACCGTTTCATATTTCACGTATAAGATGAATATATGATGAGATTATACGTGAGTTAAATGATAGATAGTTAGACAGACAGAAATTAATACAGATAAACAGGCAGACAGACAGAAACAGACAGAGATAGACAGACAGACAAAGATAAACAGATAGACACACACAAAAACACACACACACACACACACACACACACACACACACACACACACACACACACACACACACACACACACACACACACACACACACACACACACACACACACACACACACACACACACACACACACACACACACACACACACACACACACACACACACACACACACACACACACACACACACACACACACACACACACACACACACACACACACACACACACACACACACACACACACACACACACACACACACACACACACACACACACAAGCTCATTCAGCCACTGGTCTCCTTCCCGCCGCCTGTGTTACGCCTCTCCGCCGTGTGTGTAAAGTCAGAGGCGCGGAAGGTTGTTTTTTCATCTATTTTTCTCCCTCCTTCCTTCCTCGCGCCGTGTAATCCTTGTGCCCGCCGCCGCCGCCGCCACATTAGATAAATTGCATCCTCAGGTGTCTTCGTCGGGTGGTTGGTCAGGAGGTTACTTTTCATTGCCACCTTCCCACGGCCCGGTGACTTGCCGGGATGGTGAGGTTTTGTGTTTGGTTTGTGTGGGTGGGGGACTTGTGGCTGGGTGGGGGTTGTGTGTGTGTGTGTGTGTGTGTGTCCCTATAGCTTCCTTTCTCTGCCAATCTCTCTATCTGTTTGTCTCTCTCTCTCTCTCTCTCAAACTAAGAGAGAGAGAGAGAGAGAGAGAGAGAGAGAGAGAGAGTAGTTTAGCGATTCAACATGCTATAATACACTGGTACGGTCTGTGTGTGTGTGTGTGTGTGTGTGTGTGTGTATATATTTCTAGATTCAATTTTACGCTTTTTTCTACGCATTCCTCTCGAGTGCGTGTGGACATTTGATTATTCGTTCTGCTGCTCCTTCCTCCTCCTCCTCCTCCTCCTCCTCCTCCTCCTCCTCCTCCCTTCTCCATCGCTGCCTGGCGGACAAACAACTACTATAAGACCCACAATAATCTTTCTTTGGTTATGTCTCCTCCTTCCCTCTTTATCTATGCCTCCCTTCTTCCCCTCTCTTTCTCCACTCTTCTTACTATTTCTCATTATCTTTTTCCTCACTTACAATTTCTTTCTTCCCTTTCTACACCTCCCTTCTTTCCCTTCCTTGTTTTTCTGTCTCCTTAGTGCCTTGTGTCCTTCATGTCTCCCTCTTCATCACAACTCATCTCTCTTCTTCACCGTCCCTATCATTATTTTCTCTCATTTGGTATTGGTTTTCTCAGACGCTTCCGCCTTTCCCTCATATCAACTCTTTCCAGTGGCCGTAAAGGAGATTAATCGGGTTCTTATGAGTGTTCCTTCATGGTCATGGTTACAGAAACTTTGTTAGACTATCACCAGGCTCATAAAACTACCCCTGGAAATACTAAAAACAACCCCTATGGAAACCTTGTCAAATGTATGTGTGTACTTGGGCGCCACAATGCTTAAGAATATGACCCGTAGTATACCAGACACCTCTCCTTGTACGCGAGGTTGAATTACGAGTTTTAAGAGCGAAATATGAGTAGATCCA
Organism: Eriocheir sinensis; assembly: GCF_024679095.1. Classification (NCBI taxonomy): domain Eukaryota; kingdom Metazoa; phylum Arthropoda; class Malacostraca; order Decapoda; family Varunidae; genus Eriocheir; species Eriocheir sinensis. The sequence continues at coordinate 1,096,455 of NC_066576.1, read as the reverse complement.
AGTGTTTATCTTTTGCTTTACACGTTTTCTTACATTAATGCGGAATAATATTGGATTACCACGTGTTGTTATGGGATTTTTACTGTTTCCTTCCGCGAGAATCACCTTACTCAGCCTCGCGTGGAAAGAAGGTCCCTGAATGTGTGCGTACCGGGTTGTGTGTGTTGGGTCGTTATTTTTGTACGCTAGATTCAGGTTTTGTGAGACAGTATATTTTAGGTGTCTCTGTATAATAGTATAATAATATAATAATGTACAATAGCAGGTAAATTGTTTTTGGCGGACACGGGTTAAGGTTGTGTGTGTGTGTGTGTGTGTGTGTGTGTGTGTGTGTGTGTGAGAGAGAGAGAGAGAGAGAGAGAGAGAGAGAGAGAGAGAGAGAGAGAGAGAGAGAGAGTAAAGATAGACAGATAGAGACCAAAGATGGATAGACAGAAAGAGAAAGCAGAGATAGATAGATAGAAAGAGAGGCACTTCAGGCCATTCAGAACACACACACACACACACACACACACACACACACACACACACACACACACACACACACACACACACAATTGGACTGGCTGAGTGTTTAGCGTGACGCCCCCGCGTTCAGGAGCTCCAGGAGGGACGCGGGTTCGAATCCTGGCCGCCGCACAGCTGAGGTTTTTCAGTCACCGCCGAGTGGCCTAAGACTACCCACATGCTGGCCTGAAGACCACCCATCAACCCGGGCTCTAGATAACCTCTCCAACGAGAGGCTCAAAGATGAGTTCCGGGGGGCAACATGAGCCAACACAAGATGGCGCCACTATAAACACTCGCAGCAGCAGCAGCAGCAGCCCGCTGAGGCCGCCAGGGAATTCGTGCACCCTGGTGAGGCGCCAGGCGGTGAGGTTTAGCCCGGGACGGACAGGCCCAAAGGCTGCCCAGGAAAGCCGGCCCGGCCCTCGGTTGTCAGTGTCCTCAGCAAGAGGCGCTACAAGCGGCGGGTCGCTGGGCGCCCTAAAGCTGCCTCGTCTGGTCCCGCAATTGAGGCGAACCACGTCCTGCCCTGCCCCGTGGCCGCCGGGGCCCAGGCGAGCCACGACGTGGCCTCCCTGGTGGGCGACATGACCAAGGAGTGCCACGACATGGCCTCCCCAGTGGCCGACGTCGCCTCCCCAGTGGCCGACATGGCCCGGGAGTGCCATGACATGGCCTCCCCTGTGGCCGACATGGCCTCCACAGTGGCCGACATGGCCCGGGAGTGCCACGACATGGCCTCTCCAGTGGCCGACTTCTCCACAGTGGCCGACATGGCCGGGAGTGCCACGACATGGCCTCTCAGTGGCCGACTTCGCCTCCACAGTGGCCGACATGGCCCGGGAGTGCCACGACATGGCCTCCCCAGTGGCCGACGTGGCCTCCACAGTGGCCGACATGGCCCGGGAGTGCCACGACATGGCCTCTCCAGTGGCCGACTTCGCCTCCACAGTGGCCGACATGGCCCGGGAGTGCCACGACATGGCCTCCCCAGTGGCCGACGTGGCCTCCCCAGTGGCCGACATGGCCCGGGAGTGCCACGACATGGCCTCCCCTGTGACCGACGTCGCCTCCACAGTGGCCGACATGGCCCGGGAGTGCCAAGACATGACCTCCCCTGTGCCCGACGTGGCCTCCACAGTGGCCGACATGGCCCGGGAGTGCCATGACATGGCCCCTCCTGTGGCTGACCTGGCCCGGGAGTGCCACGACATGGCCCTTCCTGTGGCCGACATGGCCCTGGGGTGCCAACCCCCGCCAGTCAGCAGCACGGGAGACGCTGCCTGTGGCCCTGCTGCCCAGGCCACTGGGCGAGGCCAGGAGGAGGCCACGCCTGGCCCATTGGTAACGGACGGGCCGTCGCAGGTCACAGGACCATCGTTGGTCCAGGCCGCTCAGTTCCAGGAGCTCCCAGGTCTTGGCACCTCCTCACGAGGCAGGAGGCCTTGGTCCATCTTCCCTGGACCAGGGAAGGGAGACTCCTGCCTCAGAGGAGTCCTGCAAGCCGTGCAGGAGGCGGACGAGTCTTCCTCAGTGGTGCGCCGCTGCCTGTACGTGCCCCCGAGGTTCCGGCTGCGCCTTGAGGGACCTAACGGGAGCTTCCTGGAGCACCTGGGGCGCCAGTACGGTGTCCTTGTCTTCACGAACCCCGTCAAGAAGAAAATGCAGATCAGGGGCGCCAGGCAGGGCGTCCTTGACTGTTACGAGGTCGTGAGGGCGCTGCTGGCGGAGTGGCAGGCACAGGACACCGCCTAGTGGTGAGGCGGAGGTGACCTATGACTGTCGCCGCGCAGGTCACAGCCGGTGCCAAACAGCGCCAGGATTGAAGCGTGTGTGCATGTTAGCGCAACACGCGAAGGAGTGACTGATTTAGTAACATACCGAGGAAAACAGCGAGGGAGGACAGTAGCAGTGTGCGACGGTTTGCTTTACGGACACTGGAATCGATATTTGGAAAAGAAAGAAAGGATTTAAGTTTAAGGAACAAGAAAAGGATTTTAGTTTAAGGAACAAGAAAAGGATTCAAGTTTTAGGAACAAAGAAAGGAATTAAGGTTTGGAACAAAAAAGGAATAAAAAATACAAAAAACGAAAAGGAACAAAAAAATACAAAAACGAAAAAGGAACAAAAAAATACAAAAATGAAAAAGGAACAAAAAATACAAAAACAAAAAAGGAACAAAAAAATACAAAAATGAAAAATGAAAAAAAAATACAAAAATTAAAAAGGAACAAAAAAATACAAAAATGAAAAATGAAAAAAAAATACAAAAATGAAAAAGGAACAAAAAAATACAAAAATGAAAAGGAAAAAATACAAAAAGGAAAAAGGAAAAAAATACAAAAAGGAAAAAAAAATACAAAAAGAAAAAAGGAAAAAAATACAAAAAGGAAAAAGGAAAAAAATACAAAAAGGAAAAAGGAAAAAAATACAAAAATGAAAGAGGAACAGAAAATACAAACAAAAAAGGAACAAACAAATCAGAGGAATTAAGGTTTAAGAAGAAAAGGAATCAAATTTAGAGACAAAAAAAGGATTTAAGTTAAAGGAACACAAAAAGGAATCAAATTCTAGGGACAAAAAAAGAAGGATTTAAGTTAAAGAAACACAGAAAGGAGTCAAATTTTAGGGACAAAAAATATTTAAGTTAAAGAAACACAAAAAGGAACCAAATTTTAGGAACGAATAAAAGATTTAAGTTAAAGGAACACAAAAAGGAACCAAATTTTAGGAACGAATAAAAGATTTAAGTTAAAGGAACACAAAAAGAAACCAAATTTTAGGAACAAATGAAGAATTTAAGTTAAAGGAACACAAAAAGAAATCAAATTTTAGGAACAAATGAAGAATTTAAGTTAAAGGAACACAAAAAGAAATCAAATTTTAGGAACAAATGAAGAAATTTAAAAGAACACAAAAGGAATCAAATTTAGGAACAAATGAAGAATTTAAGTTGAAGGAACACAAAAGGAATCAAATTTTAGGAACAAATGAAGGATTTAAGTTTAAGGAACACAAAAGGAATCAAATTTTAGGAACAAATGAAGGATTTAAGTTTAAGGAACACAAAAGGAATCAAATTTTAGGAACAAATGAAGGATTTAAGTTTAAGGAACACAAAAGGAATCAAACTTTAGGACAAATGAAGGATTTAAGTTAAAGGAACACAAAAGGAATCAAATTTTAGGACCAAATGAAGGATTTAAGTTTAAGGAACACAAAAGGAATCAAATTTTAGGGACAAATGAAGGATTTAAGTTTAAGGAACACAGAAGGAATCAAATTTTAGGAACAAATGAAGGATTTAAGTTTAAGGAACACAAAAAGGAATCAAATTTTAGGAGCAAATGAAGGATTTAAGTTTAAGGAACACAAAAAGGAATCAAATTTTAGGGACAAATGAATTTTTAAATTTAAGGAACACAAAAAGGAATCAAATTTTAGGGACATAAATTTTTAAATTTAAGGAACACAAAAAGGAATCAAATTTTAGGGACAAATATTTTTTTTAATTTAAGGAACACAAAAAGAAATCAAATTTTAGGGACAAATAAATTTTTAAGTTTAAGGAACACAAAAAGGAATCAAATTTTAGGAACAAATGAAGGATAAGTTTAGCCCGGTAGCCGTGACGGGCCAAATTTGTGGCTTTACCGTTTAGCAGCGACGGGCCAAATTTGTGGCTTTACCGTTTAGCAGCGACGGGCCAAATTTGTGCCATGATTTAACCCCCCAAAATAGATGATACATAAACTGATCACAAATGCTTTGATATATATTATGAAATGGTTTGTGGGAGTGATGATTTTTTCTCATTTTTCTCGCTTAGAGGGACCATTAAGAACCATGATCCCCGCTGCTACCGGGTTAGGGATCACACACACACAAAAAAAAAAAAACTTTAGGGACGAATAAAGGATTTAAGTTTAAGGAACACAAAAAGGAATCAAATTTTAGGGACAAATATTTTTTTAAGTTTAAGTAACACAAAAAGGAATCAAATTTTAGGGACAAATATTTTTTTAAGTTTAAGTAACACAAAAAGGAATCAAATTTTAGGAACAAAGAAGGAATTTAAGTTTTAGGAACAAAAAAAGGTATTATTCTAGATTAGGGCCCAACTCACAGCCACGAACGCCTTGGTGCTCCATGAAGGGTTCAGTGTCCATACAACACATTGCCGTATTGCTTTGCCGCCGTAAATCATTTGTTCTTGTGATATTTTTTTTTTCGTAAATATTTACGCCAGTCGCGTAAATATTTACCGCCATGGTAGTGTGAGTGGGAAGGAAGGAAACTGTTGTACTTATCTAATTTACCGGCGCAACATACATGTGGGGGGGTCCAGGGGGGAGCAGCCCCCCTTGGTTAGAAGGGTCGAGGGGGGCGAAGCCCCCGTTAGAGGTTAGGTTATGCAAAGTTCGGTTTGAGTAGTTTAAATATGCTCCCCACCCAAATACTGATTTCCACGGGTCCCCAAGATCGTTAGGGGAAATGGATTAGGCCTTTTTCTTTGCTTTTAAGTACTTGCGCCTTCATATTATGATTTAGGGACATGTGTTTCGTCCCTTAACTATAATATGGAGGCATAATATCGTATTTTGGAGGCGCGCAGCGCCAGGAAGGATCCTGGCGCCAGGACAAAAACATGGCGGCGGCGGCGGCCGATGCTGCGAGAAATACCTCCTCGCTGAAATAAGTCGCTCTGCTGTCCACCACGTATGAGCGCTGGGGGAATACACAGCAGGGAAACATTAATTTGCCTGATTGTGTTTTGTTTGTCCACTTGTAATCTTTGTGAGCGGTGCGGTGCGGTGAGTGAAATATATATATATATATATATATATATATATATATATATATATATATATATATATATATATATATATATATATATATATATATATATATATATATATAAAGCAGTGCACGTTGAACCTCTCACAGTAACTCCCAGTAACTCCCAGTAGTCTTCTGGAAAAGGCCCAGCTCAGGCCTGTGTATCCAGCTCTGGACTTTGAACTGAGTAAGTGGTGGTGGTGGTGTCAATTTGAATAATATTATTATATTGAATTTTGGCTCTATAGTATGTAATAACTCTCTGCGAGTTATTTTGCGGCTGCGGCGGCTGGTGTTCAACAGGCTTTGAAAAGTCTTTTTTTTTCATTGATTTAATGATTTGCGACAGAAACAGTCAGCAGAATATTTCACAGCACACCGAAAACTACCAGAAAAAAAAATAGTTTCGTCCACCAGTGTCTTGTGGGGCCTAATCTAGAAATTTACCCCCCCCCAAAAAAAATTAAAGTTTTAGGAACAAAAAAGGAATCAATTATATGGGAACAGTGAAAGGATTCAAGTTTTTAGTAACAAAAACCTAAGTTTAAGGAAAAAAAATGAATCAACTTTTAGGAACAAAAAAAGGATCTAGGTTTTTGCGACGGTTTATTTTTCGGACAAAGGAATCAACATTTATGAACAAGGAAAGGACAAGTTTTTGCGTTGCGTTACTTTCATCGGCGGAGGAATCTTCTCTCCGGAACCCGTGAAAGGACTTGAGTGTGACGCGAGTGTGATCGACGCTGTGTTGTTTTTATCGCCCGAGGAAGTGAACAACATTTCCTTCACCGTCCTCCCGGGTGTTTGTCAGTTTGTCTTAAAAAACTCATAAATAGATTCACACCCAGAATTATTACAGGCTGTCCAAACGAAGTCTTCTTCTTACCCTGGGCGCCGTTTGTCAGGCCTCTTCTGACTGGCTGGACTCCTCTCCGGCTCCCTGTCCCCCACACGTGCCCTCGTGCCGCGTGTTGCTGTGTTATTTGTCTCACCCGCTGGCCGATGAATGGTGCCTGTAAACCTTTCCCGGATGTTACTGCTTTGTCAGGTGTACATAAGTGGGAATTGTTTTTTCTTTAGTTTTATTTGTTGTTGTTGTTGTTGTTGTTGTTGTTGTTGTTGTTGTTGAGGAGATAAACAGAAAGAGGAATGAAAAGTGATGAAAAGTAGTGTGTGTGCCTTTTCCGGAACAGCCAACTCTTATACGTTTTGTTAGGTGTGCCCAGGTGAGGCAATGTTTTTCTTCCTTTTTGCTTGAAGGTGAAAGTAAACAGAGGAATGAAAAAGTGTGAAATCCATTTCTGAAGGACCCAACTCATATGCTTTGTTTGGTGTGTAGGTGAGAGATGGTGTTTCTTTTTGCGTCTTTCTCTTAGTGTTTTGTTAAGGAGGTGAAAATAAACAGTAAATAGTTATACCATTGTGTAACTAACTTACCCTCGCTACACCTGGCTCCTGCTGCAGCTCGGCGGTATTGGTTTAGTCCGCGCTGAACAGAAAAAAAGAGAGGAGGCGTAGCGAATTCCTGGTTGTAAGTCTTTAATTAATGTACTTTGGCGCGGATAATGTTTGCTGTCCTGATTATTGTGTGTGAGGTTTGTTCAAGGTTGCAAGGTTACGAAGATTTGTTGCAGTTAGCGCATGTATTGAAATTATGGATGCTTATTTTTTTTTTATCGAGTAAGCATAAATATTAATGTTTGCTAAATTCTTCATTCTTTAAGATGTACGAGATTTCTATTTATGGTTTGGTATCACTTTTTTCATCGAGGAGGCAGAAATATTAGTGTTTCCTATATTTTTCACTCTTCGAGATATACAAGATTTATGTTTATGTTTGGGTATCGCTTTATTTATCAAGTGATCAGAAATAATAATGTTTACTAAATACTTTACACTGAGATGTACAAGATTTATATATATGTTTTGGTATCTCTATTTTTGTCTTTATCGAGGAAACAGAGATATAAATGTTTCATAAGAACATAAGAACATAAGAACGTAAGGAGTCTACTATATACCTATATACACCTATACAAGACAGCTCCTGTAAGCCTAACCCCACCTAACCTCACTATCCATAAATTTAACCAACCTTTTCTTGAATGTATCTATTGTATTGGCATCCACAACACGACTGCCAAGCCTGTTACACTCATCCACCACTCTATTAGACATTCAAGAGTCATATTTATGCTTTAGTTTCGCTTTTCTTTTATCAAACAAGCACGAATATTAGTGTTTTCCGAGTTATTATTTCACTTTACGAGATACACAAGACTTCGATAAATACTTTGCTCGCACTTTAGCTTATCAAGCGGGAATGAATATAAATGTTTCCGAGATACTTCACTATATGAGTAAACACGACTTCCATTTATGCTTTGATGTCGATTATATTTGTTTCCGAGATATTTGAGTCTATGAGATATACAAGACCTCTACAAGACTTCTCTATCAAGCAAGAACGAATATTTATGTCTCGGAGTTGTTGTTTCCCTTCATGAGTTATACAAGACCTACGCTTCTACCTGACTTAAACTTTCTATTACTTATACATCTAACTCGCGTGTTTGGTATCCCCTCTATGAGTTATACAAGACCTACGCTGCTACCTTACTGCTACTTTCTATTACTATACATCTAACTTGCTTATATGGTAAGGTTAACATGAGCTGGGGAACGATAAAGGCGTGATATAGGTGAACAAAGAAATATGGTAGAGGAGGCATTACAGGGTTACATAAGAAAATAAGAACGTAAGAAGTCTGGAATAGGCAGTCACTTTAGGGCTCCATTGATCCTTGCTGAGTTAGGTAATGAACAGACATGACTCACACGAACATAACTGATTCAGAGGGAAGAGGAAACACTATAGGGGTCCATTATTCATGTTTGTAACCTGGATTAAACAAAAGAGACTCAGATGGAGGAGGAAGCATTCACTATAGGGGTCCATTTACCCTTGCTGAGTTAGGTAATATAAAAGACATGATGCACGCCAATACAACGGATTGAGGTGGAAGAGCAGGCACTCACTCTAGGGGCCCATTAATCCTTGCGTAGCGTGAATTAACAACGCCACCCACTAATGCCCTGCCAGATGTTTCCTGGGAGGCTGCTGTTAGTGTGTGTGTGTGTGTGTGTGTGTGTGTGTGTGTGTGTGTGTGTGTGTGTGTGTGTGTCTCTGGGACACCAAAGGAAGGTATAAAATAAGGTCTGCAAAGCAAACTCCAGCCACGATATTTATAGTTTCAAGCAAGGCGAATATAATGAGTTTTTGGCCTTTATTCCAACCTGATATGATTCTTCTGCTTGTGTCTCGAGGTGAGGGAAGACCAAGGGAAGGTATATTGAAAGGCCTAAGAAAACGTGATCCAGCCACGTTATTTATAGTTTGAAGCAAGACGAATATAATGAGTTTTTGGCCTTTATTCCAACCTGATACGATTCTTTTGTTTGTGTCTCGAGGTGAGGGAAGACCATGGGAAGGTATATCATATATTACAAGGTCAAAGAAAACAATATCCAGCCGCTCTTCTATGCATGACAAGCGTGTGGCGAGGGGAATGTGTGTTGCTGCATGGCTGACTGTAGCTCATTCATGTTATTAGGAGAGTATAAGTAGAGTGGGTAAACACATATTGATTTATGAACATTGCAATAATTTTTCTTCAACTCCGATGTACTAAGGTTGGCTATGCATCATCTCATCGTGTGGGTAACGGATTTTTTTTTCTAGTTTATTGCCAAAGAAAAATTTCCAATTCCATCTCTCCCTCTCTCTGCATAAGAAACCTGATATTAATGAAGTTGTTGTTCTCTCACGACGTTTTGTTAAGATATCTTTTGTCTGTCTAAAAATCTCGACGTTAGTGAAGTATTTGTTCTCCTACCACGTTTTGTTAATATATCTATTGTTTGTTAAGAGTCTAGACGTTATGGAAGTAGTTGCTCTCTCAAGACGTTCTGCTAATATATCTTTTGTCTGTCTAAGAAGCTCGACGATAGTGAAGTATTTGTTCTCCTGCGACGTTTCGTTAATATATCTATTGTCTATCTCGGTAAGAAACTCGACGTTATTGAAGTGATCTTTCCCCCACGACGTTTTGTTAATATGCCTTTCGTTTGTCTCTAAGAAGCTCGACCTTTTTGGAGTAGTCTTTTTCTTTCGATTCCGCTACACTCGACTTTCTACTCTAGTTCATCCTTATACTGTCCAAATCGCTTTTGCAAGAGTTAACCAGCAACTTCATTCCTTCATCCCTCGCACTGTTAAAACCTGGAACAATTTATCTTCGTCTGTATTTCCTCCTGCTTGACTTGAATTCTTCTAAGAGGAGAGTATTGAGACACCTCTCCTCCCGAAATTGACTTCTCTTTTGGCCACTCTTCTGAAGTCTTTACAGGGGCAGTGTTTAGCGGGCTTTTTTTTTATTATTCTGTGGTGCCCCGCGAGCCGCGACACCACTCGTGTCATCATCATCTTCTCCGGCAATATTTTCCGATGACAACAGCGGTATCGACCGCTAAAACACAACACGGACTCCAACACATGATTGTCCCCACACGCACTGTTCATTTACCAACCTATACACAATTGTAATTGCCCATTAACGCACCCGCTTATCTCTCTAAGCCAAAACACAATCAACCGCGGCCAAAACACGATCAACCGCGGAACAAAATGTTATGAAAACAAAGCTGCGTCACCGCGTGAAAGCTACACTAAGGATTAAAATCGACCTTATTACACATGTCGGTTAGGTAGATTATTGTATGAGCTTGGTGTGAGTTTGATGTATGACTCACACGCCTGACGTATTACCCTCGTGATGTCTGTATGTATGTCATGCCTATATAAGAAGCATTTATTCAGGCTAGGGATCAGATCAACCAGCACTCTGTTCGTTGCTGTACACTCAGTTGTCCTTCCCTAGACAACATGGGTAGAACATTCATCTTTGCTACTGTGAGTATGGAGTAATGTGGTACCATAGAGGAAAGCGTATCTAACATATCTATTGTGTTCTATTATCTTAGTTTTACTTAGGATTATATTTCTATGATACTTTATTGTGTGAGTTTTTACTCAATATTATACCAGTGTTAACGTCAGTAACCAATAGTGAAAGAAAACCTGAAGACTCATTGAGTCTAGTAAGCCAGTCGCTGGTTTAAACAATATTTTTACCCTTTGTAATATTAAGTAGTATTAAGGTAGAATAAAATACATATAAGAAAGGCGACACCGTTTCATCACCCCATTTACGAACTCCTTTAAATACTCCTAAAGTACCAGAATTTTAAGTCAAGTGTCACTAATACAGACAGTGTGTCGTCTACCCTGTGTGCCCGGGATTGTGGGTTACAACATTGGTGTCAGGTGTGGGGTGGTGAAACTTGTGGTGAAACTTGTGGTGAAACTTGTGGTAAAACTTGTGGTGAAACTTGCGATTTATATTGGTTTATATTGGTATTGTACTGGTGTATGTCCACATCCGAAAGCGAGGGAGAAGACAGTTATTCTTGGAATTACGGGAATAAGACTTTAGAGTTAAAAAATGCCAGACGAAGGCAAGAACCCTCCCCCCACCAAAGGAGCTGGAAAATCGATCACCCTTGCCCATGATGATCTTGTCACGCTACTTAGCCGTCATACCTTGAATGATTTTAGTAGAGTGCAGGACTCTATATTTTGTGGTGGAGAAGAAAAAAGTAGCAAAGCACCAAACCTCCCATGCCATAAGCTAGCAAAGAAATGGATAGAGGATATTGAAAGCCGGACACAGGCAAATTGGGACACTACCGGAAAGATTGAGTTAGCCAAACAATATGCCCTGGGAGCAGCGCGCGATCATCAGGACAGGATTGGGAAAAAGTAAAGGAAGACTTCCTACGTGTGTTTCCCACAGTAAGGACCTTTTCGGTCCTCCAGAAAGAATTGGGAGAGGCAAAACGGCGGACAGGAGAAAACATCCGCACCTTCCTCATCCGCCTGGAGACATTGAGAGACGAGTTGATCGTTCTCAAGCCTGACAATGCCAGTTTGCTAAATGAGATAACCGCTTTACGGCTCAGAGAGGCTTTCCCTCCGGCCCTCTTACTCATCCTAACGGAGGAAGAAAAGGGGGACCCACAGAAGGTATTAAAGAAAGGGTATGAGTATATTAAAGCTTATCCAGAGTCGAAGCTATCCGATGCCGATATCGCCAAAGAAATAAAAGTGCTGAACGTCTGTTCCACCCAGGCATCCGGACCCAAACATGTCTCACAAGCCCGTCCTCCACACCCTCCAGGCCAGTCACGTTACCCGATACCCCAAAGGGGAGGACGGCACGCCGCGCCACCTACACGCCCATATGGGAACGCGCCCACGCCACCTACATGTTATGCTTGTGGGTATGTAGGACACATGGCTCGCGAGTGCACATATGGAAGACAGTATAGGGGTGCCTACCACCCACCAACGGGCTCTCGGTACCCTCAGTACCAGCCCACTCGAAACAGGCGTCAGCCTGTCTCGCCTTGCGCTGCCTGGCGCCCGGAGTACACGGCCGGTCCCTCACCCCGTAGCTCCTGGGTCAACCCTGACCACGAGAAGAACAAAAAAAAACGACCCCAGAGTAGCTGCGGCAGTCCACGGCCCTACCAACGCCCTCACGTTGAGATTGTGCGTAGGCGCTAATGCACAAAAGGAGATGGTTTACGCAATGCTAGACACAGGAGCAGGAGCGTCCCTAATAGAAGAAGATTTATTTAGGAAGGTAGGCGGGAAGATGATAGTTACAGAACCTCTCTCCATACAAGGGGTAGATCGGACTCCAATCCCTAATAAAGGAATAGCCGAAGTAGTAGTAGACTTTGGGCACGGATAAATTATAGAAAAGTTTGTAGTAATATCACAAGGTATAGTGTTACCAACAGCAGTTTTGTTGGGCCTAGAATTTATGTGGAGACAAAATGTGGTAGCTGCACCGCTGGCCACACCTGGGCAGTTTAGTGTAATGGTGGGCGCCTACCCAGTGGAAGTACATTCCCTGGCTGCAGACGATATGAGCCCGTACCCAGAAGATTGACTAACCGACCATAAACCTACTTTAGACGAGATGGAGGAAGTACCAGTGAAAGCATACGCTATTAACGTGGCGTCCTTGCTACCAGGCACGGCAGGGTATGTCACTCTGGAGGCAGAGATTGGCAGAGCCCAGCAAGCCTTATTTCTCCCAAGGTCCAATGATATCCTTCTTCATTTTTATTTCCCGGGTTAGTAACCTTAACTCCTAACGTCAAACAAACCAAAGGCAAATTCATCATTCCCTATGCTAACCCAACTGAAGAAACTATTGAGATGCCAACAGGTGAAGTGATGGGACACATTTATTCTTGTCACTCAGAATACTATCAATCATCGACTAATGAGTGTGTAGCGGCTGTCACAAAAACAGCTACAAAGCCGCCTGTCACCCAGTCAAGTAAGCAGATGGTACTCGATAAGCTGATAGACGAGCTATTTTTACCCTCACAACGGGAAAATTGCTGTCTGAAGGGCTTAACCCGCAAGTATCCTGATGTGTTTGCTCTAAAAAACGAGCCACTCACTATTACCCCCTATTATGTTCACACTTTAAGGCTAAAAAATGACAAGCCTATATATAAAAAGCCATACCCAATACCAGTAAAATATCATAAAGAAATAGAGAGTCAGCTCAAGGACCTTGAGGCCCAGGGTATTATACGCCCTAGTGCGTCACCCTACAGCGCACCTCTAGTCCCTGTTGCTAAAAAGGATGGTGGAGTCAGACTTTGTCTCGACTTCCGCGCTCTGAACGATGAATTGATTGATGACAAACATCCACTCCCTAACATTAACCTCATTTTGCAACAGTTAGGGGAAAGTAAAGTATTCACCTCCATTGATTTGCGCCAGGGCTACCACCAAGTCCCATTGGCAGAGGAATCTAAACACTTGACAGCCTTCACGACACCTTATGGCCTCTATGAATTCACTACAGTCCCCTTTGGATTAAAAACAGCACCTGCAGCCTATCAACGGATCATGAATCAAGTTCTCATAGGTCTGACAGGAAGAATTGTACATGTATACCTTGATGATTTGATAGTACAAGGGAAAGACATGGACCATCACCTAAAGAACCTCCATGCCGTCTTGGACAGACTGCAGAAGGCTCACCTGTCCTTAAGACTAGATAAGTGTTCCTTTTCAAAGAGCAAGTAGATTATCTGGGTCACATTGTTAGTGCTTCTGGCTTGAAGCCTCAGCCCTCAAAGGTACAGGCGGTGCAACAACTCACTCCTCCGAAAACAGTCAAAGAACTTCAAGGTTTCCTGGGATTGGTTAACTTTTATAGGAAATTCATTAAAGACTTTGCCAAGATAGCATCCCACTTAATAATTTACTCAAAGGGAGGAAAGTAACCAAGAATGATAAGACACATCTGGAGTGGAATGAAGAGGCATTGCATGCATTTAGCACACTAAAGAACAGTCTAACGACTGACACTGTTTTAGCCTTTCCGGATTTCCGAAGCCTTCAATCTCACCACAGATGCGTCAGATAAGGCAATAGGTGGTGTGTTGCAACAAAAGGATGAAAATGGTAGTTTACGTCCCATAGCATATTTTAGTAGAACCCTGAATGGAGCAGAACGTAACTACTCAGCGGTAGAGAGAGAAGCTTTAGCAGTCATCTATGGCCTCAGTACTAACCGACCCCTTATCTTGGGTTATAGGATACATCCTGTCGGACCATAGACCACTGACTTGGTTGTTAAAAGCACAGTACCTAGCAGCAGGATTGCACGCTGGCAGACACTTCTAGGAGAATTTGACTTTAGTATTGATTATCTCCCAGGCTCCAGCAACATGGTAGCAGATTTTTGTCAAGGATTAGGAATCAGGAGAGTGACGTGATAGAAGGCGAATTGGATGCTCGAATTATGTCTGTCACCCTTACGGGTGGACAGGTCATGTCTGTCGCCTCTCCGGAGGGACATGACAAACAGGATAAGTTTCTCCATTGGAGTCTTGCTGGACTCATGGAGCACCAGGATCGCGATCCTGAACTGAGAGAATTGAAGCATGCTTTTGAACAGACCACCGGTGGTAACGTACATGAGAAAGATGAGACAAAGATTGCAGAGAGGAGCAATGTCACGTTAATGCAGCTAAGAGGCACTTCAAAAACTGCCTCTTAGTGAAGTGTGTGTAGAACGGCATTCTCTACCGCGATGTTTGCGATGAATACAACAAGCAGAAAAGACTGGTTATCGTTCCACCAAGCTACATTCCTAACGCGTTAGCTTTGGCGCATTCCATGCTACCTGCAGGGCATGGAGGCACTAAGGTTACGTTGGCACGCTGTCGCAAGTTTGCGTACTGGCCGGGAATGAAGGCGGACGTGGAGCAATATGTCAGATCTTGTCCTGTCTGTTGTCGGTTTAAGAAGAGGATCCCCGCCAGCTCCACTTATGAGGTATCCAGAGGTTGGCCAACCGTTTGACAGAGTCCATATGGATATTGTCGGACCTTTGTCTGTTTCAGACGAAGGCTATAGGTATGTACTGACAGTGATAGACGTCCTGTCACGCTTCTTGGTAGCAACCCCCCTTCGTACGAAGGCAGCCAAGGAAGTGGCAGCTGCGTTCTACAAGAACGTAGTCTGTGTACACAGCATCCCGCCGATTCTAGTCACGGATCAAGGAAAGGAGTTCGTCAACACTCTCTTACGAGAGTTGACTCAGTTGTTACAGATTGATCATCTATGGACAACTCCTTATCACCCGTCTGCAAACGGTGTGATAGAAAGGCCTAATGGCACCTTAATAAATATCTTGAGAACTTTGTGCGAGGACAATCGCGGTATCTGGGACCAAATGCTTCCGGTTGCAACACACGCCTACAACACTGCCTACCATCGTGTTCTGAAAGATTCACCATTTTTCTTGCTTTTCTCTCGGGACCCAGATGTTCCTTTTGAAGTGCTTGAGAATAAACTCCAACCTTGTTATGATGTTGACAGCTATAAAGCATTTACTTCTAGTGTCGCGCAGCGTACCTATAAACTATGTCAGACCAATATAGATATAGGATGGCAGGAGTCAGAAAGAATGTTTAGGAAATCCAAACCCAAACATAGGATCAAAGGGCGAACCAAAGAAGCTCCAGCCCTTGTTCAATGGACCTTTTAGGGTGCTAGAAAAAATAAGCCCTGTAGTCTTACGACTGCGTCATGTTAGAGGTGGTAAGATCAAGACAGTTCACACAAATAATGTTCAGGTCGTTCACGAGGACTCTCTTGGCTTCCATGACTCTCCTAATGTCAGGCGTGCATACCCTCTCCCTGATCAAGTAGTAGAAGTGGACCCACTCCCCATGACTTATTCCCCCGAGGAGCCGCTGCCATTGTCCTTTCCAGCTCCTTCCGAGCTCTCCTCACCGGCTCCTGTCTCCTCAGATGCTTCAGAGGTCCCCTCATTGGTTCCCTCAGCTCCTTCAGAGCCCTGTGTCAGTCGCTCATTACGCTCCAATACGGTACCCCCTTCTCTCCCCAATGTGATGGACCGCCCTCTTGAGTATCGCCAACGACCAACGAACTGATGCCCCCTATAATTACAGATCCTGGGTGTTGCCCTCTCCTTGTCTTCCCTTGATCCCTCCCGGGAGCAACCCATTCGTCCCGGCCTCGTCTTCTCCCCAGTCTTTAAGATGCTGTTGACAGGACGGTACTATGTTGTCCCCGTCGTCATCAAGACGGACGACATTCAACGTCCTCTCATCAACGTGGCAAATCTAACAGCGGAAGTTTCATGGTCGATTGAACATATGAATCAATCGTTCCCTACTGTTGGTCTACTCAGGCGCACTCTAGACTCTTTTCACATTGAGTTTGAGAAGTTATTCAAAGATCTTAACAGCTTTCTGTCGGCTGTGAGTGATAGAGATGGAAGCCCGTTTCGGACTCGCCAGAAGCGAGGGGCCGTGGATTTCCTTGGCTCGGTAGCAAACCTCCTTTTCGGTACGGCCACTCTGGCCCAAATAGATGTGATACACGGGAAGCTCTCCCAGCTCTACACTCTGTCCACAGAAGAGAGACGTCAACTTAACCTCCATCAGGAAGTCCTCAACGCCACAGTTCGGGACCTCCGTCATGTTCATTCTGCCATCTCCCGTCTAGAGTCCGCCTCGGCTTTGGCCTCAGCTATTATCCGTCAGTTCTCACTAAAAACCTTGCAAATTGAAGGGGAAATGCGTATTTTGGAGACTATCCTTCTCATTCAGTTGGCACTTAGTGACCTAAATCATGATACTCTGAATCTCAAGCTTGGCCTTCAGCAGCTGTCCCAAACGCAGGTTTCCCCTCTCCTCCTTCCGAATGATGTACTATTTCGTGTGCTCAGCAATGCGTCACTCCATTACCCAGGCTTACTTTTCCCTGCAGCACATGAATATTTAGCATTGTATAGAGATGTCTCTAGGGTTATTTCTAAAGGTACGCTTTCCTCAGGAACCCTTTACTTCTACTTACAAATCCCCATGAAAGGGGATCCCTCTGACGTGTTCGATGTGTTTAAAATGGACGCGTTGCCTTTTCATCTTGATGGCACGCCATATTTTCTGCACACCGACACGCTTTCCACTTACCTTGCGGTTTCTGAAGACCGCACTCACTATATGCTCTTAGACTCCTTGGACCGCTGTACTAAACACCACCTGCTCTATGTATGTCCCCCTGTCGCCCCTGTCTACTCGACTTCTGTCCGGCGCTGCGAGATCGCTCTCTTTCTCGATCGCCCAGACGCCCTCTCGCTGTGTTCTAAGTCTCTCCTCAGAGTCTTCCCCCCGGTCTTCATCACGTCTCCTGCGGGCTGGGTCTTCGCTACCGATACCCCCCAGGTGGTCACCATGGTCTGCCCGGACAGCCCGGTCTCCAAATACAGGCAGACCATCAACGGGACGGGTCTCCTCAGCCTCGGTATGGGCTGTAGTGCCCACTCCGACGCCTTCAGCCTCCCTGCCTCTGCTACTATGGACGGTGACGCCCCGCTGACGGTTCATCGCGCCCCCTTCCACATCGGACGTGACGTGGTCTCATCGCTCCTGGCCAAGACTCCCCTTGGCCCCTTCCCCTCCCCGCCGCCGTCGCCCGGGTCGTCTCTGGCCCCCCCGCTGGACCTCCCTCCAGCACTTCACGCGCTCCAGGAATCCGTCTCTCCGGTCCCCGCCTTCGACCCCTTCCTCCCTTGGTGGGGGTGGCTGCTCCTCCTCGGCGTCGTCTTCGTCGCCGGTGGGGTGGCCTTCTTCTGTCTCTTCAGGTCCCGTCTCTCGCAGGACTCCTCCCCCACGATCCCGCCATCCCCGTCTTGGCCCTCCATGGTCGTCCGCCGGGCGGAACGCTTCGTGCCACGAGGACGTGGCGTGATTTTAACGGGGGGGGTATGTGGTGCCCCGCGAGCCGCGACACCACTCGTGTCATCATCATCTTCTCCGGCAATATTTTCCGATGACAACAGCGGTATCGACCGCTAAAACACAACACGGACTCCAACACATGATTGTCCCCACACGCACTGTTCATTTACCAACCTATACACAATTGTAATTGCCCATTAACGCACCCGCTTATCTCTCTAAGCCAAAACACAATCAACCGCGGCCAAAACACGATCAACCGCGGAACAAAATGTTATGAAAACAAAGCTGCGTCACCGCGTGACAGCTACACTAAGGATTAAAATCGACCTTATTACACATGTCGGTTAGGTAGATTATTGTATGAGCTTGGTGTGAGTTTGATGTATGACTCACACGCCTGACGTATTACCCTCGTGATGTCTGTATGTATGTCATGCCTATATAAGAAGCATTTATTCAGGCTAGGGATCAGATCAACCAGCACTCTGTTCGTTGCTGTACACTCAGTTGTCCTTCCCTAGACAACATGGGTAGAACATTCATCTTTGCTACTGTGAGTATGGAGTAATGTGGTACCATAGAGGAAAGCGTATCTAACATATCTATTGTGTTCTATTATCTTAGTTTTACTTAGGATTATATTTCTATGATACTTTATTGTGTGAGTTTTTACTCAATATTATACCAGTGTTAACGTCAGTAACCAATAGTGAAAGAAAACCTGAAGACTCATTGAGTCTAGTAAGCCAGTCGCTGGTTTAAACAATATTTTTACTCTTTGTAATATTAAGTAGTATTAAGGTAGAATAAAATACATATAAGAAAGGCGACACCGTTTCATCACCCCATTTACGAACTCCTTTAAATACTCCTAAAGTACCAGAATTTTAAGTCAAGTGTCACTAATACAGACAGTGTGTCGTCTACCCTGTGTGCCCGGGATTGTGGGTTACAACAATTCATTTTCCTTCGAGCTGCTTCCTTTACTGTAAAAAATAACGTTATAACTCCTGCACAACAATTATACGTAAAAGAAAGGCAGCCACACACAGTCACCGGGTACGAAAAAAAGCTATGAACTAGCTTTTTGGCGGGAAACAAGGGGGGGGCGTGAGGGAGAATCCTTACCCGACCTTCTTTCTTTCCTCCTCCTCCGTGTGGGCGAGACTTTTTCCATTACATTTGAATTTCCATTTCCGACATTCTCTTCTTTTCTTCTGGAACTAGTTATGGAACACTCGATATTTTTGCATTGAAAGCTGTTGGGATAGTTTTCATTTAATCCATCTGTCTATCTATGTGTGTATCTATCAGTATATCAGTCTATCTATATGTGTGTTTGTTTGATATTTTTACACTGAAAGCTGTTGAAATAGTTTTGATTTAATCTGTCTATCTATCTCTGTGTGTCTATCAGTATATCAGTCTATCTATATGTGTGTTTGTTTGATATTTTTGCATTGAAAGCTGTTGGGATAGTTGTAATTTTATCTATCTATCTCAGTTTGTCTATCAGTATATCAGTCTATCTATATGTGTGTTTATTTGTTATTTTGTCTGTTTCCAAAGGCCACAAAGGAGATTAGTCAGGTTCTCATGAGTGTTTTCGTTCGGCCTTGTCAGACTATCACAAGGCTCACAAAACTACCCATGGAAAGACAACAACAGCCTCTTGGAAAGCCTTACCAACTTCGGGGAAATGTGTAAATCCAGAAATGTTTTGGAGTATGGACGCACAAAAATAATTATTTTCTTCTTGCCTCCAGCTCCCAAAAATAGTGTGGCTGGATTTTGTTTTGCTAGACCTTAGATTTTTCGTTCCCTTGGTCTTCCATCACCTCGAGACAGAAGGGGAAGAATCATATTAGATCGGAATAATGGGCAAAAAACTAATTATATTCGTCTTGCTTCAAACTATAAATAACGTGGCTGGATTATGCTTTGCTAGACCTTATTATATACCTTCCCTTGGCCTTCCCTCACCTCGAGACAGAAGCAGAACAATCATATAAAGTTGGAATAAGGGCCAAAAACTCATTATCTTGCTGCAAACTATAAACAACGTGGGTGGATTTTGCTTTCCCGACCTTGTATAATACCTTCCCGTGGTCTTCCCTCACCTCGAGGCAGAAGGAGAACAATAATATCAGGTTGGACTAAGGGCCAAAAACACATTATATTCCCTTTTCTTTAAACTATAATATCGTGGCTGGAATATGTTTTCTAAGACCTTTTAACATACCTTCCTTGGTCTTCCCTCACCTCGAGACACAAGCAGAATAATCATATCAGGTTGAAATATGGCCTAAAAACTCATTATCTTCGCCTTGCTACTAAATATAAATGACTTACTTGGAGTTTGTTGTACTAGACCTTATTATATACCTTCCCTTGATCTTCCCTCACCTCGAGACACAAGCAGAAGGATCATATCAAGTTGTGCCAAAAACTCAGTATATTCGTCGTGCTGCAAACTATAAATAACGTGGCTGGATTTTGCTTTCCCAGACCTTGTGTAATACTTTCCCTTGGTCTTCCCCCACCTCGAGACAGAAAGAGGAAAGTCGTATCGGGTTGGAATATTGTCCTAAAAACTTATTCTCTTCGTCTTGTTTCCAAATACAAATAACGTGGCTGGATTTTGCTTTCCCAGACCTTGTATAATACCTTCCCTTGGCCTTCCCTCACCTCGGGACAGAAAGAGGAAAGTCGTATGGGGTTGGAATATTGTCCTAAAAACTTATTCTCTTCGTCTTGTTTCTAAATACAAATAACGTGGCTGGATTATGTTTTCTTGGACCTTGCTTAATACCTTCCCTTGATCTTCCCTCACCTCGGGACAGAAGGTGAAAAATCGTACCATCTCGAAATATGGGCCTAAAACTTTCTTTTTGTCTTGTTCCCTACTACAAATAACGTTGCTGGATTTGTTTTGCTAGACCTTATTTTATACCTTCCCTTTGTCTTTCCCTCACCTAGAGACAGAAGCGTAGAAGTGGGGTTGGAATATTGGCCTAAAACTCATTATCTTCGCCTTGCTTTAAACTACAAATAACGTGGCTAGATTTTTTTCCCCAGTGCTTATATTAAACTTTCCCTTAGTCTTCCTTCACCTCGAGGCAGAAGGAGAGGAATCAAATCGGGTTGGAATAAAAACCCCAAAACGTCATTAACTTCGCCTTGCTACTATAAATGACTTGCCTGGAGTTTGTTTTGGCAGACCTTATAGCATACCTCCCCTTAGTTTTCCCTCACCTCGGGACACAAGCAGAAGAATCATATCAGGTTGGAATACTGGCCTAAAACATATTCTTTTCGCTTTGCTTCCAACTAGATAGATGACGTGACTGGATTATGTTTTCTTAGACCTTTCAATATACCTACCCTTGGTCTTCCTTCACCTCGAGACCGATTCAGAAGGTCGACAGATGGACCAAACACTTATGATCTGTGTCTTGCTCCCAAATACAAATCACGTGGCTGGAGTTTGTTTTGGTAGACCTTTTATCACACCTTCCCTTGGTCTTCCCTCACCTCGAAGCGCAGGAGTCTCGCATCAGGTTGGGAGGCGAGAAGAAAGTTAATGTATATGTATGGCGCCGCGCCGCACCCCCGGAAGTAAGAATTTGGTTTGCTGATCTTGCAGGATAAATTTGTGGGTTGTGTTTACCTTACAGACACACACCAAAAAGAATAAAAAAATAATAAAAATGAAAATGAAATACAGTTCCGTTTTTCTCTTCTTTTATTCTGCTTGTTTCTTCCGTTTCCTGTCAGTCAGATTTTTGGGGTGTGATGTTTTATATATAAATTCGTATGTCTTTTTTTTAGTTTTCTTCCTCTTCTTCCCCCTTTTCTTTGCCGTCTCTTTTTTTTTCATTCACCAGTTATATCCTTCTCTTTCCCTCTGTCCTTCATTTATCTGTTCACTCAATCCCGTTATTCTTTTGTTTTGTGAGTTTTGCCTGTTTTTGGTTATTCATGTTTTTTGGGGTTCTGAGATTTTGTAGGTAAATTCCTATGTTTGTTTCTTCAATTTCTTTCCCTTCTTTATTTCTTCATTCATCACTTTTCTTTCCCTTTTTTCTTTCATCATCCTTTACTTATATGTTCATTTATTCCTTCAATCTTTTGTATATGGATTACCGTATGTGAGGTCTGATTTCGCTTTTTATAGTTTATGGGTTAATGCGTATTTCTTTTTTTTTTTCTTCCTCTTTTATTCCTTCTTTCCTTCCTCATTCTTTCATTCATTGCTTTGTGGATTGAGAGGTCTGATTTTGGTTTTATACTTCATAGATATCTACGTACCTACATATTTTTCTTTTTCTTTCTCTTTCCTTCCTTAATTTTTCCATCCCTATTCCTTCCTTCATTTCTTCCTTCATATATTGACTAATAGTTCTGAGCTCGCTTTCTTACAGTTTATAAGTAAATGCGTACATCTCTTTTTCTTCTGTCTGCCTTTCTTTCTTCATTCCCTTCCCCCTCGTTCATTCATGGAGTAATATAAGTATGTCTTCCCTCCGTAATCCAGCATGGCCACCCACTCCATACATAACAACGCCTTCATATAGCATCATCCTGGCACGCCCTGGCAGTTTATATTCAAATGCTTACATCTTTTCCTTCTTTCTTTCTCTTCATTCACTACTCATTCATTCATAGAGTAAGAGAGTTCTGATTCCCCTTGCTTCCTTCCTTCCTTCCTTCTTCCTTCTTTCCTTCCTTCCTCTCTTCATGCATTCATTGAGTAAAAGAGTTCTAATTCCCCTTTCTTCCTTCCTTCCTTCCTTCCTCCTTTTTTCCTTCCTTCCTCTCTTCATTCATTCATAGAGTAAGAGAGTTCTAATATCCCTCCTTAATCCTTCATGACCATCCATTCCCTATACATAACGACGCCTATATTCACCGCCATCCCGGCATCACCCAGCGACAGTCTTCCAATTAAAGTATCACCAGTCTCCCTCTCTCGCTGGGCCGCCGTGATTTGCCTTCCCTCGTCCGCCCCTCAGCCGCCTCTCATTTGCATGCCCGGCTAACGCTTTGTCGCTGTGTACGGTCCCCTTATCGGTGCTGGCTGGGCGAGGATGGGACGGAACTAGGCTGCGGAGGTGCCATTGATAACACACACACACACACACACACACACACACACACACGAGGACCCTTTGCCGCTAGTGTTCATCTGCTGCCCTTACGAGTGTGTGCTGTGTGGACTTTGAGGACTTGCGTTGCCGTGTGATAGCGTGGTGTCTGGATAAGAGGATGTTTGTATTGGTTTATTCTAATGCCTATGGTGCGGGAGGCAGATGGGGAGCTGAACTGAGGCGCACACGAAGATGAGTCTCACCTTCTGCCACGTTAAAAAGGCAGGTAGAGGGAGACGTTGAGTGATAGTGATTAGTTTGGCTTCGATGGTGTTTTGATCCGATCCTCCTTAGGTTGCACTCACCCAAAAGTATACGTTGTGTAAGGGTATGCTCGTGCGTGGTAGATAGAGGGAGATGCAAAGTGATGAGGTTAGGCTAGGTTACAGTGGTGGCTTGATCCGTTCCATCTTTCGCCGCACTGTCCTAAAATCCATGTTAGTGCCGGAGTATTCTCGTAGTCATAAGGAGATAGGAGATGCATAATTAATACGTATAAGTAGATGGAGCTACGCTGAATGATAAATGATAATAAATGGTGAGTTTATCTTAATGATGATATTCTCTCTCTCTCTCTCTCTCTCTCTCTCTCTCTCTCTCTCTCTCTCTCTCTCTCTCTCTCTCTCTCTCTCTCTCTCTCTCTCTCTCTCTCTCTCTCTCTCTCTCTCTCTCTCTCTCTCTCTCTCTCTCTCGACAGGTATATATATATATATATATATATATATATATATATATATATATATATATATATATATATATATATATATATATATATATATATATATATATATATATATATATATATATATATATATATATATATATATATATATAGAGAGAGAGAGAGAGAGAGAGAGAGAGAGATAGAGAGAGAGAGAGTAATATATCTACCATCCACTTTTCTTACCTTTTACTCATTCAAAGATCTACAGGGATATTGTTTTCTGTATTGGTATATATGTCTCTTCGTATAGATATTGGTGCACGTTGATGTTATATACAAGTACAAAAAATATCCGTTCAAAAGCATATCATTATTGTCGTATGTATATGATATGATTGACACGAAAAAGTTGGTATGTATAGTTATGTTTGGTGTATGAAAGCATGGATGATAATATTGCTGGTTCATTTTTTCCATTTTTTCCTTGTGTATGTGGCAAGCTCGCCTCTTCCTCGCGTCCTCCACTCTGCTGCTCCCCTTGATATAATCCCTAAACCCATTTCCCTCTCGTTATTCTCTTCTCCCCATCCCTCTTTTCGTTTTCCATCTCTTCACTCCCTTTCCTCACCTCCATATCCTCCTCCTCCTCCTCCTCCTCCTCGTCGGCATTCTCCTCCTCCTCCTCCTCCTCCAACAGGCAGCCGATGACACTGCCCTGTACGAAGAGCTTCACTCTTTAACACAAAGTAAAGAAGTAATAATAATTGGGGACTTTAATTGCCCTAACATTGACTGGGGACAATTGACTGGAGATCAAGAGGGTAACAGGCTTATAGAAATGGTGGAGGATTCGTTCCTCACTCAAGTTGTAACTCAACCAACAAGAGAAAACAATCTGCTGGATCTGGTATTAGTAAGCGACCCCGACCTCATTCGCGACTGTGAAGTTGGTGAAAAAATTAACGGTTGCGATCACCACTTAATCCGTTTCAATGTCAACATAAGTCACAAACTCGTAGACAATCCGTCAGTGATACCAGACTACAAAAAAGCAAATTTCAACCTAGCCCGTGAGCTGCTTCCCTCTGCGACCTGGGACCAACTTCACCTAACCGACAATACAATCGACAACGTGTGGAACAACTTCAAAGATAAGCTTTTGGGAGTAGAAAAGGCTACAGTGCCGACGAAACCCAGGAGAGTAAATGGTGCCGTAGATCCACCGTGGATGACCAGAGAAATAAAAAGGGCGGTAAACTTAAAAAAAAAGAATTATAACCTAATGAAAGAGAATGACACGGCCGAAGCCCGTACTCAGTACCACAACAGCCTCAGAGCTTGTCGCACCCTTATTCGGAGTAGTAAACGCAACTACGAAAAACAAATAGCGCGTGACATCAAGACAAACTCAAAAAAATTCGTCACATACATCAGATCGAAAAAGAAAGTAAAATCCAATATTGGTCCCCTGACAGACGAGACTGGAGCTGCAACTCAGGACAGTAAACAGATGGCCAGAATCCTCAACAGTAACTTCGCATCCGTATTCACAGTCGAGAACATCGAAACCATGCCCGAGAACCCTGACCCGCCGAGGGGAATCACGCCCCTGAAAATTGACTCAATATGCGACCAAGAAGTGAAAGAGTATTTGGATAAGCTCGACACGAACAAGTCAACTGGACCTGACGGTTTGTCCCCGCGGTTATTAAAAGAGCTTAAACAACAAATACTTCAGCCACTCACTAACATATTCAACCAGTCTGTTCAATTGAAAAAGGTCCCGGAAGACTGGAAGATGGCGAACGTAACACCAATTTTCAAAAAAGGAGACAAAAGCGTTGCATTAAACTACAGGCCCATAAGTTTGACATCAGTGGCAGGAAAAATACTCGAAAAGATTATTAGAGACAAACTTGTTAAGTTTCTAGAAGACAATAATGTAATCTCCGACACCCAGCATGGCTTCAAAAACAAGCGCTTCAGCCTAACGAATTTATTAGACTTCTTCCAAGGTATATATAAGAACTGGGATGCCCACATCCCCAGTGATGTTATATACCTGGACTTTCAGAAAGCCTTCGACAAGGTACCGCACGAGCGACTCCTTAAGAAACTGCACTCGGCGGGCATTGGAGCCAATCTGATCGCGTGGATAAGAGATTGGCTCACCGACAGAAAACAACGAGTACTACTCAACGGACAGCCTTCCGATTGGCTTCCAGTCACTAGTGGAGTGCCTCAAGGGTCAGTGCTGGGACCCATTCTCTTCATCATATATATCAACGACCTCGAATCAGGACTGAAATCCACAATATCGAAATTTGCTTATGACACTAAGGTGGGGGGAAAGGCCCTCACAAAGACCGACTGCGAAATCATTCAGAAAGACCTCAATCACATTATCGAATGGTCGGAAAAATGGCAAATGTCCTTTAATGTTGACAAATGCAAAGTCATGCACATTGGGTCCAGAAATAGTAACCACACATACATCATGAATGGGAGACCTCTGCAAGCGATGCAGGAGGAAAAGGATCTTGGAGTCACTATCAGCAGTGACCTGAAACACGCGAATCACTGTAAAAAAGCATACAACAAAGCCAACACTATGCTCGGGTTCATAGCGAGGAACTTCGAGTGTAAAACGCCAGACGTGATGCTATCCTTGTATAATTCCATGGTAAGACCGCACCTCGAGTATGCAGTACAGTTCTGGTCTCCTAATTACAGAAAGGACATTGATTTACTGGAAAGGATTCAACGACGCGCCACGAAAATGATACCAACCTTAAGGGCTCAACCGTACGAGGAACGACTCAAGCGACTCAATCTCTTTACATTAGAGAAAAGACGCCTACGAGGAGATATGATTCAAGTCTTCAAGTATCTGAAAAATTCAATAACGTCGATTACTCCAATTTCTTTGAATTGCAAACCAACCTAAGAACTAGAAATAACGGTTTACCCATTCAGTCTAGTCGATGTAACACAGACATCGGAAGGAGTTTCTTTTCAAACCGAGTCATCCGTCACTGGAACAATCTTCCTTCAGAAGTAGTAAATGCGAATACTATCAACTCCTTCAAATATAGAATCGACCGTCACTTCGCTGCGTCGGGAGTAAACTGAATATTGAGTTGCTTTCATCTGCTCCTCAATATCGAGGTGCTTTCATCTGCTCCTCAATGTCGAGGTGCTTTCATCTGCTCCCCAGGCCCCAGGCTGTCGAGCAGATTAAATCACCAAAGCGGGCAACCTCGTAATGAGCCAATAGGCTTTCTGTTGCC
The DNA here is from genome assembly GCF_024679095.1 of Eriocheir sinensis. Taxonomy (NCBI): domain Eukaryota; kingdom Metazoa; phylum Arthropoda; class Malacostraca; order Decapoda; family Varunidae; genus Eriocheir; species Eriocheir sinensis. Next base: position 1,069,570 of record NC_066576.1, on the reverse strand, counting down.
TGCGTTTCCATGTTTCCATGTTTCCTCTTCCTGTGTGAGAATTTGGTCATGAAACTCAACGCTGTTATATTCGTGTGATGTATTTCCTCTCCGATCGCACAAAACATTATCCGATATTGTCCCTGTCGCTGTGTGTGTGTGTGTGTGTGTGTGTGTGTGTGTGTGTGTGTGTGTGTGTGTGTGTGTGTGTGTGTGTGTGTGTGTGTGTGTGTGTGTGTGTGTGTGTGTGTGTGTGTGTGTGTGTGTGTGTTTTTACAACAAAGGAGGCAGCTCAAGGGCACACAAAAAAAGAAAACAATAATAAAAAAAAGCCCGCTACTCGCTGCTCCTAAAGTAAAACAAAAGAGGTGGCCGAAAGGAAGATCAAATACAGGAGGAGAGGTGTCCTGATACCCTCCTCTTGAAAGAGTTCAAGTCGTAGGCAGGAGGAAATACAGATGAAGGAAGATTGTTCCAGAGTTTACCAGCGTGAGGGAAGAAAGAGTGAAGATGCTGGTTAACTCTTGCATAAGGGGTTTGGACAGTATAGGGATGAGCATGAGTAGAAAGTCGAGTGCAGCGGGGCCGCGGGAGGGGGGGAGGCATGCAGTTAGCAAGTTCAGAAGAGCAGTCAGCGTGGAAATATCGATAGAAGATAGAAGAGAGGCAACACTGCGGTGGAATTTAAGAGGTAGAAGACTATCAGTATGAGGAGGAGAGCTGATGAGACGAAGAGCCTTAGCCTCCACTCTGTCCAGAAGAGCTGTGTGGTGGAGCCCCCACATGAGATGCATACTCCATACGAGGGCGGACAAGGCCCTGTATATGGACAGCAACTGTGCAGGGAAGAAGAACTGGCGGAGACGGTACAGAACGCCCAGCCTCGAGGAAGCTGATTTAGTAAGAGATGAGATATGAAGTTTCCAGTTGAGATTTTGAGTTAAGGATAGACCGAGGATGTTTAGTGTTGAGGAAGGTGATAGCTGGGTGTTGTCAAAGAATAGGGGATAGTTGTTTGGAAGATTGTGTCGAGTGGATAGGTGGAGAAACTGTGTTTTTGAGGCGTTGAAGGACACCAGGTTCTTCTTGCCCCAATCGGAAATAATAGTAAGGTCTGAGGCTAAGCGTTCTGCAGCCTCCAGCCTTGAGTCGTTAAGTTCCTGAAGGGTGGGTCTTCTATTAAAAGAAGTTGAGTAATGCAGAGTGGAATCATCGGCGTGTGTGTGTGTGTGTGTGTGTGTGTGTGTGTGTGTGTGTGTGTGTGTGTGTGTGTGTGTGTGTGTGTGTTTACTTAGTTGTTGAATGCAGGATTTTAGTTTGTGTGTGTGTGTGTGTGTGTGTGTGTGTGTGTGTGTGTGTGTGTGTGTGTGTGTGTGTGTGTGTGTGTGTGTGTGTGTGTGTGTGTGTGTTTACTTAGTTGTTGAATGCAGGATTTTAGTTTGTGTGTGTGTGTGTGTGTGTGTGTGTGTGTGTGTGTGTGTGTGTGTGTGTGTTTAAGATAGTAAGTAATGCCGACCACTAAATTTACCCACACACACACACACAGTAACAACACCGACAGGACGTGCCTGAGACAGCTCCTAGCCAAAGCAGTTTTCCAGCACTACATACGCAACGCAAGCCACACTCATTCTACAAGGGACTTTACAGTCACAAGTGAACTGCAAAAAGTGGCATGTGTACAAAGTGAAAGCAGCTTTGCAGCCCAAGTAAGAAGTGAAATGGCTCAGCAGCACCTAAACAAGGACTTGGAACAGCTCGTTAAGGAAAAAGTGGACGCCGAGCTCGAGAGCCTGACTCCTGAATCCATCAAGGGGACCAAAACAGTGAAGGATGTGGTTGCCGCGGTCCTGCCAGGCATCGCGAATATCATATCTGTTGCTGTATCTGCTGCCGTGTCTACAGCAATAAAGGATTTCACAGAAAAATTACTGAGTACATCTACTGAGACACAAAGGATTAACTTGTTACAACGCTACGCCTGTGACCGGCTAGAACAGTATACAAGGAGAGACAACTTGCGGATATTTGGATTAGAAGATGACCCAGAGGAGGACGAGGACATCCTACAGGCTAAAGTGATGGAGGTGGCTGCGGATGTAGGAGTTAAGCTCGAGGCCAATGACATCTCCATCGCATCGCTTGGAAAGCAGGTGAGGAGAGGTAGGCCTGTGATAGTGTGATTTTGTCTTCGTGAGAAACGCAACGCAGTGCTAAGTAACAAGGAGGAGTTGAGAAAGAAACGGAAGAAAATATTCATCAACGAGGATTTAACACCTTTGAGGGCCACCATGCTCAAAATAGTTAAGGAACAGGCTGCAGTAAGTAATGTAACCACTAGAGATGGGAGGATTCTAGCATGGATGGCGGAGAGGGACAGACCAGTTGAAATAACTACTCCTGATGAACTTGGCAAGGTGGGGATAACTTCTCCAGATTGGAAGAGGCTCAAACTAGATCATGTAATCAAGTAGGGTCGAGTTGGAGTGCAGCACATCCAAGATGACCTACGCAATTCTGAGTATAAAGTTGTTACTACTCCCAGTACTATAGATGACACCGTACCCACACAAGCTGCACACAGTACGAAGCACGTACAGACAACAGCGGGTACGCATACTGATTCATCCACACAGACTACACTCACACAGACACGCCCACCCATACCTGATACTGTAGCACAAAATTTATGTACAATTAATTTATTATCATTTAATGTATGTGGCCTAAAATCAAAATTATTTGTGGACGAGTTTACTGGGCTTCTTAAATGTTATGATGTTATTTGTATGTCTAAGACTAAGTGTGATGATGCAGTTATGAACAATGTAAGTATTAAAATGAAAGAAATTGGGTATGACATTGTCTATAAGAACATATATGCTTTAAGCAGATTTAAGTCAGGGGGTCTACTAATTGCTGTAAAAATTATGTAAAATTTGTGGAAAAAGTTCAGGGAGATTATGAGGCTTTATTGAGTATTTGTGTGAATGGAAGGAGTGTGGGACTAGAAAATGACCTGTTAATTACTTGTGCGTATATTCCACCCAGCCACTCGCGGTTTGGTAAACCTGAAAATTTCGATGAGTTGGATAATCTTTTCTTGTCAAACAATGATGGATATCATATTGTTAGTGGTGATTTCAATGCTCATACCGCCACTTTCTCTGACATTGCCTCAGTGGTGACGGTAATGAATTAGTGAATGATGTTAATGAATATATTTCTCCAATAGAAGATATTTGTGATATTTTAAGAAAGGCAGGCTTTTAGAGAACAGATGTAATCAAGACAACACCCTGATAGAAATTCTTATGGTAAAAATTGATAGAAATTTGTAAGAATAACAATGCAATTATCTTTAATGGGAGAATGGGTGAAGACCGTGGTATTGGTAAGTTTACTACCACTTGCAATACAGTCATAGACTATGTTATTGGTACTTGGAATGTTGTCCGATTTGTTAAGAGTTTTCGGCTGTTAGACTTTGAACCATTATATTCAGATGTTCATCGTAGTTTGCATATTTGTTTGGAATTTTTAGGTGTGGGAAGCAAAGCGCGAGACTGGCAATAAAATGAGTGAAGCAGTTTGTTTGAGGCCAGGCAGATGGAGAAATGAACGGAAAATTGAGTATGAGAAAAATATTGATAAGAGTAAGGTGAATGAACTTATAATGAATATTGACAAATTATCAGTTGATGATGTAAATGATCAGTTAAAGCGTGTCTTGATTGACCCTGCATTGAAAATTTTTCCACAGTTTAGTAAAAAATATATAAAGAAGAGCAATAATGCAAATATGGGAGGGTATGACAAACAATGCTACAACAGCAGGAAAGAGTATCACAAGGCTAAGAATAAATATAACAGACAAAAGAATACTGTTACGTATACAGCTGTGATTAAAAAAGTAGATATTATAAAAGAGAACTAAAGAGGGTAAGGAATAAAGGTAATAGTAATATACTTCAGCAATTAAGAGCAAACAAAACTAAAGACGCAAAGGCATACTGGAAGATTCTAAAAAGAGCAAAGTAGAGAAAAATAATCACATACCACTCGATAAATTTTATGACCACTTTAAATTGCTCTACACAGAGGACGACGATAGTAATGCAAACGAGAGAACTGATTAGGAAACTTACAGTGACGCTGACTCGCCCTTAAGAACCCTATAACACATGCTGTAATAAAGCGTTGTATTGGTAAACTGAAAAACGGCAAGTCTCCTGGTAGTGACAACATCATTAATGAATATATAAAATGTACACAAGACTTACTCTGCCCTTTATATGTTGAACTATTCAATAAGATCCTTGACACAGGTGTCTTTCCATCGGAGTGGCTCACTGGCGTTATAATACCTCTTTATAAAAACAAGGGAGACGTTAATGATGCAAATAACTACCGAAGTATTACCCTTTTTGAGCTGTATGGGGAAATTGTTTACGTCCATTCTTAACGACAGTCTCAAACAGTATTCCGACGATCAAAACATCATCAATGAAACACAAGCAGGCTTTCGTGAGGAATATTCCACACTGGATCATATCTTTTTACTCAAGTGCGTTGTTGACTTGTTTCAGTGGAAAATGATGAAATTATTTTGTTTATTTATTGACTATGAAAAGGCTTTTGACATGGTATGGAGGGAAGGTCTATGGTTTAAACTTGTAAATAATAATGCTAATGGTAAGATACTGAATGTTATTCGTAGTATGTATTTTAATGTCAAGTCATGTGTAATGGTAGGCCAACAGTTGTCTGAAACATTTACCTGCAATATGGGAGTGAGGCAAGGTGGAAACCTATCACCATTGTTATTCGCTTTCTATGTTAATGACCTGCAGGGAAAACTTATAGAGTATAATTGTAGCTATCTTAATTTCAATGACCTTGTAAACACGTATCTCAGATTATTGGTGATTATGTACGCAGATGATACTGTTATTTTGTGTGATAGCGAGCAAAACATGAAGGTAGCTTTAGTATCACTTCACAGGTATTGTTTAGAGTGGAAATTAAAGGTAAATTGTAGTAAAACTAAAATAGTAATTCTCAGTAGGGGTAGAGTTGCAACCAGTAATTACAATTTCAAGGTTGGTGAGGAGGAAATAGAGGTAGTAAGAGAATATAAACACCTGGGTGTATTGTTCAGTTATAATGGACGGTTTAGGAAAGGGCAACTAGAACTTAAAGACCACGCAACTAAGGCCATGTATCCACTGATTGGGACTTCTAGAAAATATGATTTGCCATTTGATATACAATTAGAAATGTACAATAGTATGGTGGTGACAGTTGCGACTTACGCTTGCGAAATATGGGGTTATGACATTATAAGGGAACTGGAATCTTTACAGATGAGGTATCTTAAATATGTAATGTATGTACATAGGTATACAAGTACGGACATTGTATATGGGGAGTCAGGAATGTATCCACTGGAAATATGTATAAAATGCAGGATGATAAATTATTGGTCAAGGTTAATTACGGGAAAAAATACTAAGCTGAGTTACGTTATGTACACATGTTTATTGCACTTACATATGTCTGGTACTTTTATATCGCCATGGTTGGACTGTATAAGACGTATATGTATTGAATGTGGTCTGTCAGGTGTATGGCAGTCACAAACCATCAACAATGTTAAGTGGTTTAGGAAGACTGTTGAGCAGAGGTTGAAAGATTTATGCATATCAACTTGGTATAGGAATATAACAACAAAAGGCATATGTAGTAGTTACTGTATGTATAAAGAAATTTATGAGATTGAGGATTACCTTGTTAAACTAAGTAAAACAAACCGTATTAATAAAAGTAAGTTTCGCACAGGAAGTAACCGATTACCAGTTGTTAGTGGTAGGTACCGTGATATTAGAAGAGAAGAACGGTATTCTGATAAATGTAATGGTGAACAAATAGGGGATGAATATCACGTTATGTTTAAATGTGAAAATCAAGATGTTATACAGCTGAGAAACAAGTACATACCAGAGCACTACAGAGTAAATCCAAATCACAGAAAATATGTTAAAATGATGCAAAGCAAAAATGTGCACATGCTAAGCAATTTGGCTCAGTTTATTAAATTAGTTCTGAGGCTGTTTAGATAAAGACTTAATGATATAACTTGTTATACAGGGGCTGTGCTCCATACTTTTTTTTTGTAAAAGTCTGAGCAATATATGCGTTCTATTCTATTCACACACACACACACACACACACACACACACACACACACACACACACACACACACACAGCCCTGCAAGCTACACTGAACTTGTCATCATGGAGAATACTTACGCGCCGTGTCACATCCTATCCTTGAATGAGGAATCCTTGGTCTCGTAACCTGTTGGACCGTCCATCACACGCACCCTTGCCTCCTTGTGCTCAGGTGGCGGTGTTTCTTGAGTTTTTTTTCTTTTCCCTCATATTCTCTTGTGTTTTCTGTGTATGTGTCTAGAGGGCATGGATGAGAAACGTATTGTCAGACACTTTCGGCTTTAAACATCATTTGCTTCCAAAGGCCAAGTGGCTCGTATTTCTAGTCGCTTTCGGCTCTCACAGCAACTATCTCCAGAGGACACAGAGGAGATTACTTGGGTTTTCATAAGTGTTTTTCAGTTTTTTTTTTTTCGTTTTGCCTATGGCACCAGTAAGCTTTCTTGGTGGGCCATGGTGGTCGTCCCCAGTCCGTAATGACGCAGGGAAGTGTTTATAGTTGCGCCATCTTGCTTGGCTCTTGCTGCTACCCCTCGGAGCTCATCTTTGAGTCTCTTTTAGAGAGAATCTAGAGTCCGGGTTGATAGGCGGCCTTCAGGACAGCATGTGGGTAGTCTTAGGCCACTCGGCGATGACTATAAAATTGCCAGCTTGGTTGTAGCAGCGGGCGTGACAAACTTTTGTCCTCCTGGACCCCTTGCCCGAACGCTGACCACTCAGCCACAGCCTCCCCATGGTGCAAAGCCTTGTCAAACTATCAGTAGGCTCATAAAACTACCCGTGGAAATACTAACACAACCTCTACAAAAACCTTATCTTATATGTGTGTTTAAAGCCCGCAACGTTTAAGAGTATGGCCAGTGAGGACAACCTTATGCTAGCGCGGACACCTTGGGAGCACTTTAGGTTTTTCATTGGTCGGGTTCTCATGAGTGTTTTATCGTTAATGGTGCAGACGCCTTGTCAAACTAACACTAGGCTCATAAAACTACACATGGAAATGTTAACAGATCCTCAAGAAAAGTCTTACCAAATGTTTAAGAGAATAATGGGCCAGTGAGGGAAGACCTAATGCACGCGCGGACACATTGGGATCACTTTAGGGCAGCCCGCGCTGCACTCTTTGTTTACAGCCACCCGGGGTTGGTGGGTCGGGGTGTCGGCGCGGGGGACACTCCAACCCATCGCCGTGCTGTAGTCAGTAGCCCGAATGGTAACTTCAAGTAACAGACTGTGGGACTTTGATGGTCAAGGGAGTTGTTGTTGTTGTTGTTGTAAATGTAGTTGTTGTATGTATCTACATGTCTGTCTATGTGTGTGTGGGGGAGAGGGAGAGTCTTTGTGTGTGTGTGTGTGTGTGTGTGTGTGTGTGTGTGTGTGTGTGTGTGTGTGTGTGTGTGTGTGTGATGGTTTTATTATAAATAACTAACTTTGCCTCGCATCTTAACACGCGTTGAAAAACAGTTTATAAAAGACGCGAACTAATACTTCTTAAGAGGTAAAACTCCCTAAAGACGCGTCCATAGGCGAGACGAGGACACGTGTGAAGGCGCTGCAAATCCCCGCTCGGGAGTATTATAAAAAGAAACATTGAAACAGCAAATATCATGTTACGACGGTTTGTTTATCTTATTTTATCTATCTGTTTATTTATATATTTTTTTTTATTGTCCTATATTCTATTTTTATTTTATTTTTTATTTTATTTATTTACTTTATTTTTATTCCATTTATTTTCTTCTTCTCTTCTTTTCTTTTCTTCTATTTTTTTATGTATTTTTCTTTTGTACTAGTTGATTTTTGTTGTTGTTGTTGGATCCTACGCAAGAAAGGCCGCACCATAATCCTTCCTCCTTGCCGTGCCCGGGGAAGGTAGAAGCGAAAGTACAATCGCCATAAGCCACTTAGTCTCGCTGTGTGTTGTGCCGGGCCGGCGGTGTGCTGCGTTGGGCGGACAAAGTAATAACGGCGGCGGGGAGGCAGCCTCGCAGCGGGCGGCAAATAAGTGTTGGTAAGGTAAAGTTGGGAGCATACGCTACAGCTGCGCGTGGCGGCGGTGCTCATCTCCGTCCCGTTGGCCCTTTGAGCGTGTGGGGGGAGAGAACCATTAACCCGACGCAGGGCCAGTGTGACATCCAGGTTACCACAGTTTACCTTCCCAGAGGGTCCCCAGGTAACATTTATCGACCAACCCGAAACATGAACAGCTGGGTGGGCTGCACGCTGACAGTCCAGGCCGGGATTCAAACCCAGGCCCGCAGATTCATAGTCATGGGTTTAAAATTCTCATCGTGGATTATGAAGAGGCAGGTGAAACAGGACAGGAAATATAGAAAACAAGAAACCCTTAATTAATAGTAGTAAATTGACGTCGTTTATTAGAGTAAAGAAGGCAGGACTAAAAAAGAGGAGCATCATTCGAACTCTGAGGTTTAGTAATTTTTTCATCGTGGATTTATCAAGAGGAACGGAATGAAACGGAACAGGCAGAATACAGAACAAGAAATCCTAACTGATAGCAGTAAATTGACGTTTAAAAGCTACGAAGAAAAAGATAAAGAAGGCCTTGCCATGATTTAGAATTCAGAGGTTTAATATTTTTCATCAAGAATCAAGATATTCGTACATGGACTTTCAATTAGTCTTTAATATATAGTAGTAAATTGACGTCCTCTTATACAGTAAAGAGGGCAGTAGTAAAGAACAATAGGAGCATGAGTTCAAATTCTAAGGTTTAATAATTTTTTTCGTAGATTTATGAGGAGGAAAGGAATGGCCCACGATCAAGAAACACATACAGCCCCAAAACGCTTCTAATTCCCCGTATTAAATGGACGTTTCATCTGTGACTCGATTTCCAACTCCAAGTAAAACTAGATAGCCGCGCCCTGTGACCAGCGAGTGTAATTCGTGGCTCCGGTTTTTACGTCCCTTTGTGTGACAGGCGGCGACACTTTCCCCCCTTGATGTGGCGGCCGTGGCTGTCTCTCTATCTGGCGGCCGGGTCTGTGGTCGGTGCTATCAGACGCTTCCTCCTCTCACATCAACAATTTCCAATGGTCAGAGAGAGGATCTATCGGGTTCTAATAAGTGTTTTTAAGTTCACGGTACAGAAGATGGGTCAAACTACAGCCAGGGACATAAAACTACCCCTGGAAATGGCCTAAGCTCCTACGAAAGCCTTGTCAAATATGTGTTTTAAAATATGGTCCTGTGTCTCCATCTAGCGGTGATATCTGGCGGCCGAGGTGGAGTTGGCGCCGCCGTGCTCTGTGTGTGTGTGTGTGTGTGTGTGTGTGTGTGTGTGTGTGAAGTTCAAGGGGCAGCACCCTGCCTGGTCAAACTCTTTCGTCTCTGCCAATCAACATCTACCTTTCCTTCCTGCTGGAAGTATGCCTTTGTACAGCCTGTGCCTAAGAAGGGTGACCGTTCCAATCCCTCAAACTACCGCCCTATAGCTTTACTTTCCTGTCTATTTAAAGCTTTTAAATCAATCCTTAACCGGAAGATTCAAAAGCACCTTTCCACTTCTAACCTTTTATCTGATCGCCAGTATGGATTCCGCAAGGGGCATTCTACTGGCGATCTTCTTGCTCTCTCAACTGACTCTTGGTCATCCTCTCTTAGCCGTTTCGGTGAAACTTTCTCAGTTGCGCTAGACATATCGAAAGCCTTCGATAGAGTCTGGCACCAGTCTTCTTTCTAAACTGCCCTCTTTCGGATTCTATCCTCTCTCCGTTCCTTTATCTTCAGTTTCCTTTCCGGCCGTTCTATCTCTGCGGTGGTAGACGGTCACTGCTCTTTCCAAAAACCTATCAACAGTGGCGTTCCACAGGGCTCTGTCCTATCACCCACTCTCTTCTTGTTATTCATCAATGATCTTCTTTCCATAACAAACTGTCCTGTCCACTCATACGCCGACGACTCCACTCTGCATTATTCAACTTCTTTCAATAGAAGACCATCGCAACAGGAAGTACACGACTCCAGAGTGGAGGCTGCAGAACGCTTAACCCCAGACCTTGCTATCATTTCCGATTGGGGCAGAAGGAACCTTGTGTCCTTCAATGCCTCAAAAACTCAATTTCTCCACCTATCAACTCGACACAATCTTCCAAACACCTATCCCCTATTCTTCGACAACACTCAGCTGTCACCTTCTTCAACACTAAACATCCTCGGTCTATCCTTAACTCAAAATCTCAACTGGAAACTTCATATCTCCTCTCTCGCTAAATCAGCTTCCTCGAGGTTGGGCGTTCTGTATCGTCTCCGCCAGTTCTTCTCCCCCGCGCAGTGGCTCTCCATATACAGGGGCCTTGTCCGCCCTCGTATGGAGTATGCATCTCACGTGTGGGGGGGCTCCACTCACACAGCTCTTCTGGACAGAGTGGAGTCTAAGGCTCTTCGTCTCATCAGCTCACCTCCTTCTACTGATAGTCTTCTACCTCTTAAATTCCGCCTTGATGTTGCCTCTATTTCTATCTTCTATCGATATTCCCACACTGACTGCTCTTCTGAACTTGCTAACTGCATGCCTCCCCCCCTCCCGCGGCCCCGCTGCACACGACTTTCTACTCATGCTCATCCCTATACTGTCCAAACCCCTTATGCAAGAGCTAACCAGCATCTTCACTCTTTCATCCCTCACGCTGGTAAACTCTGGAACAATCTTCCTTCATCTGTATTTTCTCCTGCCTATGAATTGACCTCTTTCAAGAGGAGGGTATCAGGACACCTCTCCTCCCGAAATTGACCTCTCTTTCGGCCACCTCTTTTTGATTCTTTTTTGGGAGCAGCAGCAGGCTTTTTTATTATTGATTTTTTTTGTGTGTGCCTTTGAGCTGTCTCCTTTGTTGTAAAAAAAAAAAAGTTGTATGGATTTTGTATTAAAGTGTACCAAACCAGGTTAATGATACACACACACACACACACACACACACACACACACACACACACACACACACACCAGAAGCCAGGCACGCGTGATGTTCGGGAAATGTTCTAATCGTGTTCGCATCTTGTCAGGGGTCAGGTCTGTCACCCGGCTTGTTCAGAATAGCTCCCGACAAGTCAGCTTACAGGTTCACAGCGGCGGAACTTAGCCTGAACAAGTTCCCGACGTGGAGACACACACCTAACCTTACTCTCGAAAAGTTCACACGAGAGGAGGAGGAGGAGGAGGAAGAAGAAGAAGAAGAAGAAGAAGAAGAAGAAGAAAAGAAAAGAAAAGAAAAGAAAAGAATGAGCAAAAACATGGAAACATGGACTAGCAGGCAGCAGAAAGCCTGTTGGCTCATTATAAGGCTGCCTGCTTTCAGTGATTTAATCAATCCGTTAGTCGTAGGAGTGGCTTGCAGGGAAGGATTAAAGCACTTGTGTACCTACTCTTGGATACGTTCAGTTCACCCCCGATGCAGCAAAGTGGCGATCAATGCGTTTCTTGAAGGAGTTGATTGTCTCTGCGCTAACTACTTATACAGGAAGGCTGTTCCAGTGGCGAACAACTCTTTTCGAGAAATAACTCCTGCCGATGTCGGTATTGCATCGCTTTGCTTGAATTGTTTTTCCATTGTTTCTTGTCCTCGGGTTTCTTTGTGGTGTGAAGAGTTTGGAGTGATCAGCATTGCTGAGCTTGTTCAGAAGGAGGAGGAGGAGGAGGAGGAGGAGGAAGGAAGGAAGGAAGGAAGGAAGGAAGGAAGAACACACACACACACACACACACACACACACACACACACACACACACACACACACCTGACAGTTGTATGGTTAATTATAGTTATAAGATTATGTATTATGTATGTATTATGTATTGTGTCTATGGTTATGTGTATATCATTATTGGTGCTCCCATCTCTCGTAATAACGTACTTTGGAAGGAGATAAAACATGTTATAACACGTTTTAATCACCTAGAATTTGTCTTTCCAGGTGAGTGATGCAAGGTGTGAGGGTGTGGAGGCAGCGGATGTGGGTAAGTGTTAATGGTGTGCTGTGTGGTTGATTGGGAGGAGGTGGAGGATCAGGAGAAGGAAGAAAAAGAAGAAGAAGGAGGAGGAGGAATAGGTGGAGGTGGGGGTGGAGCTGGAGGAAAAGGAAGAGGACGAGGAGGAGGAATACATAGGAATACATAGGAAGAACAGACACCAGAAGACCTATCGGTCTATGTCTGTTTACTACCGCTACTACTAGTAATCTACGTGTGGAAGGACAGGACAGAAAGATGAAGGCTCCCCCACCCACCTCTCCCTCCCGCAACGTGCCAGGAAATAGTTAGAAGAGAACACCATGTACCTTTAAGGAAGAAAGGGACATGGAAATTTCTGATAAAGAGAGAAATAAGAGGAAATTACTACCCTTAACACACTACTGGTAACCTAAGCTGTGGGGAAAACGACTTCATCACATAAGAACATAAGAACATAGAAACACAGGGAGACTGGAAGAGGCCGAGTGGCCTACACAGGGCAGCCCAGAATCCCCCTAATACTCACGATGGGTGAGGTGTAGTTTCAGGGGCACAGGTGGAGGCTTGATCCTCATTTTACCGGCGGTACTATGCACGCACCAGTACCCTGTCACCTTACTGCACCCACACCTCCTCCACCTGTCATGCGGACATTAACTGTTGCTTTACTCTATTGTTAACACGCTACCCTCAATCTAGGTTGTGAGGAGAATAATATGGATTTAGGTTGAGGTCTTTCTGCAATCTGTCTGAAAACATGCGAAGAAGGGTCAGTATAATCTTATATCCCTGAAGTACTTATCCAATGAAGACTTGAAGCTATTGATACTCTGTGCGCTAACTACTGACGGTGGGAGTCTATTCCAGTGATCGACGACTCTATTAGTGAAAAAAGTTCTGCGCACCAATGTGTTACATCGGTCTCCTTTAACTTCATACCGTTGCTGCGTGTTATTGTGTTGGTGTCTCACTGAAATAGACTATCTGGGTAAATGTTGTCGAATCCATTAAGGATTTTGAACACTTCAATTAAGTCCCCTCTCATCCTTCGCTTTTTTAGGGAAAAAATATCTTAACGCTTTAAACGCTCGTCATATGGCAAATTTCAGCGCTGGAATTTGTTTGGTTGCTCGTCGCTGTATCTTTTCTAGCAAAACTTGATCTTTGATATAGTTCGGTGACCAGAACTGAACGGCGTATTCTAGGTGTGGTCTTACAAATGCTAAATATAATCTCTTCATAAGTTCGGGTGATTTATAATCGAAGTTTCTTGAGATTAATCCTAACATCATATTGGCTTTTTTACTCGCTGCAGAACATTGATCACTCATTTGAAGAGTGTTACTGATCATGACAACAAGATCTATTCTTGTTTTACTTCGCTGAGCTCATGCCCTTGAATCTGATATTTAAAGTTAGGATTTTTTCACCTATGTGCATTACTTTACATTTATCTACGTTAAAACTCATTTGCCATTTTCGCTCCAGTCGGCAAGTCTTATTAAGTCTGATTGAATATTCTCGCAACTTTGACTGTTCATTACCGTACCTCCTAATTTGGTGTCGTCGACGAATTTGGCTACTTTTGATAGGATATCAGTTTCTAAGTTGTTCATGTAAATTATGAATAGTGTTGGCCCCAGGACCGAACCTTGGGGCACGCCACTGGTAACTTCTTGCCAATCCGATGCTTCACCGTTAAGAACTACACGTTGTTCTCTGTCGGTGAGCCAGTCATGAATCCACGCACATAGATGGTCGTTAATACCGTGGGAACGCAGTTTAGAAATAAGCCTAACGTGAGGAACTTTATCAAACGCTTTCTGAAAATCTAAGTAAATTACGTCATATGGGCTTCGGGCGTCCCAACATGTATAAACATCGTTGAAAAAGGTTAATAGGTTGTTAAGGCAAGACCGACTATTTCGAAATCCATGCTGACTCTCAGTTATCAAATCATTTGTTTCAAGGAAAGTGATCATTTTGTCCCTGATTATTTTTTCGAATAGTTTAATTAGGACAGACGTAAGGCTGATGGGACGATAATTACTGACTTGTTTTTTATCTCCTTTTTTTAAAGATCGGGGTAATATTGGCCTTTTTCCACTCGAGAGGCACACTGGCCTGTGCTAATGACCTGTTGAATATTAATGTTATGGGTAATTCTAGCTGTTGACTACATTCTCTCAACACGCGAGGAGATAAATTGTCGGGGACCGGAGATTTATTTGGATCTATTTACTGCAGGTACGCACGCACTTCGCTGATATCAATGTCGGTCAATGCAAGCTTATGTTCTTCAGGGCCTTGAAGAATTTTCTTCGGGGCTGAAATCGATGTCACGTTCTCTTTTGTAAATACGCTACTAAAGGTTGAATTTAGGGCCGACGCCATGCCTTTATCATCACTAATCGTATTGCCACTTAATAGTAGTGGGCCGATATTATTATTGACAGTTTTTTTTTGTTTCATATGTAACTGAAAAATAGCCTGGGATTTTCATAGCATCAAGTGATATTTTCATCTCATAATCGCGTTTCTGTTTTCTGATTTTCCTTTCGCACTCTCTCTTGACATTGATGTAATTAGTATGATCCTGTGAATTATGTGACAGTTTATAGTGCTTATACAGTTTTCTTTTTCGACGATGATTTTTGTAGATAATTATTCATCCACAACGGTTTTTGATTATCAGTCCTTCGTGGCTTGAGTGGAATGAATTTATTTACGCTCGCTGTGATTTGTACAGTAAAACGATTATACATTTCTTGAACGCTGACGTTGTTGAGCAAATGATTCCAATTTACTGAAGCCAGTTCTCTTTTTAGGTCCATAAAATTTGCTTAACTATAATTAGGTATTAAGAGTGAGTTTGCTCGTGCTTTTGTTTCAATATTCAAAGCACATCTTATTATGTTGTGGTCGCTGCTTGCAAATGGCTCACCTACCTCACAGGTAGTTATGAGATGACTATCGGTCGCGAGGATTAAATCAAGAATATTATTTCCGCGTGTCGGCATGGTAACAGTTTGATTAAGAAATTAATTTTGTGCAAAGTTAATTAATCTCTCGCCTTCTCTGTCGCCAGAAAGTGTATTCCAGTTAACGGAGGGTTATTGAAGTCACCGCATATTATTGCATTTTATTTCTGATAACGCTGTTTATCTCTGCGTAGAGATTTCCATCAATGTCTTCATTTGATTTAGGAGGTCAGTAAATTACGCCCAGAACATACTTTTCATTATTGATCGTTGCTTGTACATACAATGAATCATAAGCCTCTGTTTCGGCAATGTTTAGCTGAATGACTTCTAAATTATTTTTCGCATATATTATTACACCTCCTCCTTTTTTGTGTAAATCGACACTTAGTAAACGCTTTGTAACCATTTACAGCTACTTCACCTAAGTGATGTTTATCGAGCATATTCAGCCATGTTTCCGTGATCAAAATGAAGTCAGGTTTTCAGTAAGTGCATGTATTATCAAGTGGCTACGCTTCTGAATGATGCTACGGCCATTTACGTAAAAGATGTTTAATTTATTCGTCAGTGTGCGCCATCTATCAACTGTAGTTTCAATGGAATTGCGCGTCAGACCTGACTACCCTCAATTACCCCTACCTCACCAACCACCTGCGTGGCTGTTGACCTCACTGCTACCTCAGTACCCATCACCTGTGGGTCTGGTGACCTGACATCCTGCGCAGTACTGTACACCTGCGGCCTGACCTCACTATCAGGGTGTGGTTTCCTCCAGCTAAGCCGGAAGCTACCTCACCACGTTGCTGCACCTGTCTTAGCTCTTTCGAAATTTCCTCCTCTAACACTCTGCCTAGCCTCGCCTTGCCCACACAATTTAGATGAAGGCCATCGTTAGCAAACAGGCTTCTGTCATGAATAAAATTATCCCATACGTCCACAAACATGACTCCTTACTACTACACTTGTTAGAATCGGTGCAGAGGAGGATGACTAAGATGATTCAGGGGTTGAGAAACTTGCCATACGAGGAAAGACTCAAACAGTTAAACTTGCATTCTCTAGAAAGGCGAAGGGTGCGTGGAGACATGATCGAGGTTTATAAATGGATGAAGGGCTTTAATAAGGAGACATTCATAAGGTTTTGTTGGTAAGAGAACCGGGTAGGACACGAAGTAATGGGTTTAAACTGGATAAATTCAGATTCAACAGGGACATAGGCAAAATTGGTTTACTAACGGGGTGGTGGATGAGTGGAATAGGCTTAGCAGTCATGTGGTGAGTGCCAATACAATTGTCACATTAAAAAATAGACTAGATAAATTCATGGACAGCGATATTAGGTGGGGTTAGATACACGGGAGCTTAGGGTCAAAGGAGCTGCCTTGTACAGGCCTACCGGCCTCTTGTGAACTCCTGCGTTCTTATGTTCTTATGTTCTTATGTACACAAATCCTTGACACGTTCGTTAATCCCCAGCATTCTACTGAGAATGAGGGAGTTAACATCATGGCAGGGAGCAAACCACACACTACAGAACGTCTCCTGCTTTCTCTTAGTTTTCTGACCAATTTCCTATATTTGTCAACAAATTCCTGATCTACATGTCGCTACATTGTTTGTTCCTACCACGTAGACAAACATTGTCTCCTCTGAGGTAGTAGCGACTAAGTCGTCAACCTTCTCAGCTACGTCCTCAATTCTGGTTCCTGGGAAGGAGGAGGAGTACAAAGTACAAAGGAAAAGCAAACAGCAACAGACCTCTTGGTCCTAACTAGGCTGTTTGTTGTTGCTAACTACTCTAATCTACGAGTCAGAGACACAGGACAGCAAAGGCGAAGGCTCCTCCTCCACCAGTCCCTCCAGCCGAGGCTGGCATGGAAAGGAAGAATACCATATAATATAGAAAAACTACAATGGAATTTTACATGGACAGAAGGAAGATCATACACGACAACTAAGCTAACACTACTCTCTGTTAGACCGGAGCAAAATAGCGGATGTTCTGGTTAGCATCTAAATATTTGTCCAGTCGGTTTGTGAACGTGCAAATAGCGACGTTTCGAGGCAGACCATTCCATACATTGATGACACGGTTGAAGAAGAAGTGCTTTGATTCACTTGAGTTGAAACGCTTCCTCGTTATTTTGTATCCATTGTTTCTTGTTACACTTGATTGAAAGACTGTAAAATAATCATGAACATTAACGTTATCGAATCCTTGAAAATTTTAAACTCATCTATAAGGTCACCTCTCAGCCTGTGCTGTGATAAGCTGAATAAGTTAAGTTCTTTAAGTCTGTCTTCGTACGGTTTATTTCGCAGTCTAGGGATCATTTTCGTGGCTCGACGCTGCCCCTCTCGAGTTTATCAATATCCTTTCTGTAATAGGGAGACCAAAACTGAACGCAATACTCAAGATGTGGGCGAACTAGCGAATTGTACAATGTCAATATTACTTTTCTGATTTGTGTTCAAATGTACGACCAATAAATCCGATCAGTTTGTTGGCAGTTTTACTACTTCTGTGCAATGTTGACTCAGTTTGAGATCGTTCGAAATTATTACTCCGAGATCTTTTCTTTGTTGGCTTCAGAGAGTTGCACTCCGTTAATTTGATTATGAATACGATCGTTGTTGATTCCGATATGCATAACCTTGCACTTTTCAATATTGAAATGCATTTGCCATGTTCGTGCCCAACTACTTAAACGTTCGAGATCAGCTTGGAAGTGTTCTTTATCCATTGTCGTAGTGACTCTGCTGGCTATTTTTGTGTCGTTGGCAAATTTCGATATTTTACACGATAGCCCGTCGTCAATGTCATTTACGTACACTAAAAACAGAACAGGTCCTAACACCGACCCCTGTGGAACACCGTTTCTGACATCTCGCCAGTCAGATGATATACCATTCATAACAACTCTCTGTTTACGGTCGGTAAGCCAGTCTTTGAGCCAATTATGAATATTACCAGGTATACCGTGAGCTTGCAATTTACTGAGGCGGTTGTGAGGGACTTTGTCAAATGCTTTCTGAAAATCCAAATATGCAATGTCTACTTATTGACTTTCATCGTATACATTAAAGATGTAGTTGAAAAAATCGAGAAGGTTAGTCAAACAGGAACGTTTGTTTCGAAAACCATATTGCGAATCCTTAATTAGTCTGCTATCTTAAAAAAACTTTACCATTTTTTCGCGAATGATTGTCTAAAATTTTGCACCCGATTGACGTTAGAATGATCGGTCGATAATTACCTAGTTGGGACTTATCGCCTTTTTTAAAGATAGGAGTTATGTTAGCGAGTTTCCATTCTAGTGGCACTTATCCTGTGTTTAGCGACTTTGAGAATATGCTCAGGAGGGGCTTGCTGATCTGATGTTTTGCCTCTTTAAGAATACGCGGGGATATTTTATCAGGGCCGGGCGTTTTGTTTACTTTGATATTGTCGATGATTCGTACTGTATTACTTTCTACAGTGTCGCTAATACTACTCAAGGATGTGTCATCAATATATCTTGGGGCTTCCGGTTGCCTTTCGGATAAGATTTCTTCTGTAAAAACGGAGGCAAAAAAATCATTCAATATGTTAGCGATATCTTTATCATCATTCCTGGATTCGCCATTTACAGTTGCTATTGGGCCAATACTGGTGGTGAAAACTTTTTTATTTCTTACGTAGGCAAAAAAATCTTTAGGATTTGCTTTAGGAGGAGGAGGAGGAGGAGGAAGAGGTGGAGGAGGAGGAGGACAACATAAATAGGAAATTATTAAACGCTTTTCGTGTGTGTGTGTGTGTGTGTGTGTGTGTGTGTGTGTGTGTGTGTGTGTGTGTGTGTGTGTGTGTGTGTGTGTGTGTGTGTATTTCTGTACACACAATTTTTCGCAGCTTCAAATCTTTCACACATTTCAACTTTTTCTGTCTTTTCGGCACCGAACAAAAGATTGATATCACCAAAACTTTCCCTCACTGTCAGCGCCTTCGTATTTTTTTCTTTTCCTTCGCATTTTGTCTTTCCCTTAACTTAATTCGAAGGTCGCCACCCCTGCTCTGACCTCACCTGACCTCACCCTCAATATCCGTTCTTGGCTCAGAGTTTTCCCGGCAAGAATAATATAGACGAATCGAAGCATCCTCTCTCTCTCTCTCTCTCTCTCTCTCTCTCTCTCTCTCTCTCTCTCTCTCTCTCTCTCTCTCTCTCTCTCTCTCTCTCTCTCTCCCCCCCCCGTGCGATGGTTCTCTCCCAGGTATTAAAAATCTTCAATATCGAGTTTTCAAGCCTGACCCTTCCGGCGCTGTACCTTGCAAGTCCCCGATCAAACCTTTCCGTCTTTACGTATCAAATATCGTTTTTCTCGTGCTGGAAATTAGTTATACACACCCGTAACCTCAGAACAAGCTTCCTATATTTTAACAATGGGCAGCAGTGATATCGTTCTGTCATTTGTCCGCAATGAATGACTTTAAACGAGTATCCAGGGAAGTGTAGAGGTCGATGCTTGTTAGTAGCGATAGAGCTCTTGCCCCTTTGTGTGTGTGTGCCCTTGTGTGCTCATGGGATGCCTTAGCAGGCAGACCATCAGGACAGAAGCACTATACTCTAAGGGCGTTGGCAAAAACTCAACCAGCTCTGCAAAACATTGAAGAACGAAACTCATATGAAGTCTGTAGCCCTGGGTTGGTATTCTCAGACGCTTTCGCCTCTCACATCAACAATTTCCAAAGGTCAAAGAGGTGATCAATCGGGTTCTAATGAGTGTTCTTATAGGTTCACGGTACAGAAGAAGGGTCAGCGTACCACCAGGGCCATTTAACTAACCCTGGAAATGTCCAAAGCTCCTACGAAAACCGTGTCCAATATGTGTGCTTGCATGGGCGCGGAAGAGTTTGAGTATGGCCTCTGATTAGCTGGTGTTTTGAGGAAGACGGAGAAGGAAGAAAAATAAGTAACACTAGTTTATTCTCTTCTCGCTGGCAAAAACTTCAGCATTGTCAAAAAAAAAAAAAACGAAAATCAAAAGAAATCTTCATCCCTGATTAGCTTAAGTTTTTATGGGCGAAGGTTGGGAAGGATGGAAAATACAGGGTCTTCTGAGGGTGAATCTGTACGCACGAGACTCGGGGAGGCAGAGCCTTCCCTTGTGATGGAGGCGACAAGGCTGCCTTCTGGGTGCAGGCGAGGCGGGAAAGATGGGGTAAAAAGTTTGAAGTATTTTGGCGAGGCGCCGGAGGTCACTAGGAGAGTTAGAAACGGTAAGGTGCTGACCCTCCTTGTTCCGGAAAGTTTGGAGAGTGTCGAAAAGTAGATTGGGCTCGATTTTGGGGAGAATATTACGGAGTTACTGATTTTTTAACTGCCTCTCTCTTTTATTGGTCTATACTTGTAAGGAAAGTTGTATTGTCTTTTTCTTTTAGCTACTAGATATGCGCTTTTAATATAATGGAGCTCATACGCCTGTAGCAGACGCTCAGCTGTGAACGCTTTGGCCCAAACGGAACAGTGTGTGATATAGAACAGTGGTCAGTAAAGGAGGTGCTGGCAAGTTAAGCGTACGTTGCCTTTCTTTCATTATAGTTCACCAAGGAAAGTTGTATTGGGCTATCTAGCTCCCAACCATACACCTGCACCAGACACTCAGCTGTGAATGTTCTGCCCAGAAAGAACAGTGTGTGATATAGAACAGTGGTCAGTAAAGGAGGTGCTGGCAAGTTAAGAGCACGGTGTCTTCTCTTACCTTTCTTTCATTTATAGGTCACCATGGAAAGTTGTATTGGGCTATCTAGCTCCCAACCATACACCTGCACCAGACACTCAGCTGTGAGTGCTCTGCCCAGAAAGAACAGTGTGTGATATAGAACAGTGGTCAGTAAAGGAGGTGCTGGCAAGTTGAGAGCACAGTGTCATCTCTGAATTGCCTTTCTTGTATAAGTTACCAAGGAAAATTGTATTGGGTTTTCTGGTTGATGGATGAACGATTGTACCCGACGCTTAGCTGTAAATGCACTGCCCAGACGGAACAGTGTGTGATATAGAACAGTGGTCAGTAGATGAGGTGCTGGCAAGTTGTGGGCAGCGTCACTAACTTGGTATTGATGGAAAACATTACTCGTGGCGACACAAACACCTCGACGCTCCACCACACGCCTCATGTGTTTATTTTTATGTCCTTTGTTGTGGGAAGAATCTTTTATCTCCGTCCCTCAAGTTCACAATGAAAGAAAAGTTGTTAGAAAAAGATGTCTATTGAAGAGAGAGAGAGAGAGAGAGAGAGAGAGAGAGAGAGATAGAGAGAGGAAGAAAGAGAGAGAGAAGAAGAGAGAGAGAGTTTCATCGTTTGTTGTTACCATAATTCATAGTACCGCTATATAAACAGAGGTCTACCACATGAGGTCGTTCAGTGACACGCGGCACTGGTGCTAGCCTGTCTGGGTCACGGCGTCACCGACCCAGCCAGCACAGGTGATGGCCGTCCACGATGGGAACCTTTTTACCTGTGTTTCCGGCCCCGTAATGGTTCCATGAAATCCCGAGCACTAAAGTATTTACCGGGTCGTGAAGGCATAGTTTTGGAGCGTAATATCGGAAACGATTTTACCCGGAGGCAATGAACTTTGTAGCGAATATCAAGCAGCTTTTTGCCACGAAAGTAACGGGTAATGTTTAGCGAGGCAAGTGTTTGTTTTGAAATGTAAATAAATGTAGGTTTGTGGCAAATGCAGGAAGTGGAGACAAGTTAATGCTGTTTGGTGTGTATAGGAGTATTTATTTATATACTTATTTATTTATTTTGCCACGTGAGCAACGGATGATCTTCAGCGATGCAATGTTTATTTCTAAGTGTAAATAAATGCGGGTTTCTGACAAATTTAGGGAGTGGAGACAAGTTAAGGCTGTTTGGTGTGTGTGTATTTATTTATTTGTTTATTTATTCTTTTATAGGGCGTGCTGTTCTATTTCAAATGGTAAGGTTTGGGCTCCTTGCGACAGTATCATGATCAGGAACATTGATACCCGTGTTCTTAAACTCCCGCGCCTCAGTTCGCCTGTTTGAAAAGACTCTCGTAAAAGTTCCGGGCGTTTTCATGGAATGTTTTATGTTCATAGTGATAGTTTGACACGGCTTTCGCGTCTTGAATGAGAAAATCACCCGACAACCCGGTTAGTCTTCTCTGTGGCCTTGAAGAATAGTCGTAATGGGAGCACGGTACGTTTAGGAATATGAACCTCAGTCTGTCTTTTATATAACACAGACACGGAACTTGATAATAAAACACATGCTAACCGGCTTGAATACACGGGACTACCATTGCGAAAGACGTCTTGGGTCGGTAAGTGGCTTGATTGTGGAGTTCCTGAGCGTGAAATTCAGTCTGTGAGAAGTGAAACATTCGAGTCGGGTCACTGCGAGGCAAAGGCGGGTGGGAGGCGGGTAAGCAGTGTGGCAGCGCTTCGTTTTGCATGGCCTCGCCCCGCCACGCCAGGCATATCAGGGCAGGCTGCATATACCCAGTCTCTCTACGGGTTTGTGGTCCCTGAGTGAAGACGCTCGGCTGTAGCTTCGAAACTATCCACGGGGCATTCTGGAAAATACCCTCATTGTAATTCCTTCTCAAAGTTACCCTAAATGACTACTTCTAAACCTAACCAAACCTTTCCTGACCTAACCTAACCTAAACTGAGCTTGCCTAACCTAACCTGATATAACATAAACCTGTGCTAATCTAACCTGAGCTAATCTCACTTAACATAAGCAAACCTAACGTAACCTAACCAAACGAGCTACCCGAACGTAACAACCTAACGTAACCTTCCCTGTTCAAGTGGGCACCCCATATCATTAGGTATATAGGAAATACCTTAACCACTGGGTGCTCTGGAAAATACTCTCATTTAGTTCCCACTCAAAATTTCCTCATATGACTACAACGAAACCTAACATAAGCCATCTAACCTAGCCTAACGCAACCTGCCCTGTTCAAGAGTGGGCGCCACATACCAGTAGAGATTGGGAATATGCGGGCTGACTGGCCGAGGTCGACACTCAGATGAACAGTAATTTGATCCAGGACTCACAGGTGTTGCTCGTTGCTGGCCTGAATGGGACGAGGCTCTGGACATGATGGCTTGGTGCTGTGAGGAGGGCCGCTACGGAAGCCAAAGTAGAGGGGAGGAGGAACCTGTCCTTCGTAATGGTTACTCTTTATGTTTAGTGAGCGTATCAGTGTTCGGTGGGGCAGTACACGGCTCAGCACTGCATGAGGCTGTACAAGGGAGGGGGACAGCCTGACAATATCCTTCATAATGATAACTCTTCTTCTTAGTGAGATCTTCAGTGTTCTGTGAGGCAGTACAAGAGTTAGTTCTCTGTTAGGCAATATATTAGGAGCAGCGTTTAGCGGGCTTTTTTTTTCTCCACTTGTTTTATGCCCTTGAGCTGCTTCCTTTCCTGTAAAAAAAATGTACAAGGTTTAGTCCTCTACTAGGCAGTGCAAGTAGTGCTCTATGAGGCAGTACGAGTTGTGATGTAGACTCAGCTCTCACACGTACTAACTTCTCTTCTCTGTTGGATCGGTAATGATGTAAAATATCTCTCGTCGCCCCGCCGCAGCAAGTTTGACGTCTCGCCGAGGCCGCCGCTGCCGATCATTGTTTATTTCTTTTGGAGTTGGAGTGATCCATCAATTCTTAGTAACACAACGAAGCTTTCTGTCTTTACTATTGTTTTACAGCAATGGGAGAAGCTCAAGAGCAACAAAACGGAAAACAAAAAGCCCGCTAAGCAATGTTCCAGCAACAAGAGTACTGAGCCCGTATTCTCAGACGCTTCCGCCTCTCACATCAACAAGCTTCAAAGGCCAAAAAAGTGATCAATCGCGTTCTAGTAAGTGTGTTCTTAGGATCACGGTACAGAAGAAGGGTCAGAAAATTACCCATGGAAAGGCCCACAACTCCTACGAAAGCCTTGTCAAATGTGTGTGCCTAAGCGCCGAAATGTTTAAGAATATGACCCCCAGAACGAGTGGCCAGAAGAGGTCACTGCATGTCAGTTGGAGAGGTGTCTTGATACCACCGTTGCCATATTATCGTACTCAGAGCATAGTATTTACCTGTCTCTGACGCCTAACTATTGCCAAGAAACATCAGGATCTAACTCTTTTAAGGATAAATATAAATGAGTTTCGTTACTGGAGCCCAGAAGACAGTTTTGGGGTAGGAAGTCTGGACATATACACGGCTGAGTACGATAATCTGGCAACGGTGCTTGATACTCCTTCACGTTCAAGTTCAAGTCAATGCAGAAGAAAATACAGACAGAGGAGGCTATTCCAGAATTTACTAGCTAAAAGGATTAAAGACTTGAGATGCTGCATGTTGAACTCTTGAATAAGTGATTCGGGCGGCATGGGGTGAGCTAGAGTGGAAAGTCGTGAGTGTCGGCAGCTGCCTCTCACCGCGTCGTGCCTGTCAGTCGTGAGGTGCTTGGTTGGGGCAGGTCGTAGCCTCGGCCAAACGTGACAGTGTATGTAACAGAGAGAGAGAGGTGAGTGAGTGAGTGTGTGCGTGCGTGCTTGTAGATATTTATTTCCCCGCTATTCCGATAATTTTTGCCTCACGAATTTATGGACGTCCGCGGCGGGGCTTAAAATTTACTGGCGACTTACAATGGGCGGGACACTGGATGGGTAATACTCCTCTCTGTATCAGGACCGGCGGCTGAGGGCGTGCTTGTGCGCCTTCTGTTGTGGAGTGGTGGAAGAATTGTATTTTTTTCGATCCATATTTTTTTTCTCTCTCCACCCATCAGAGACTCAAGGGCTAATGCGACGGAGATGAGCACCGAGGCCACGCGCAGCAATGTGATCATATGCCCCTGACCTTACCGTACTTTTTTTTCTCTTTTGTCCACTCGTCTATATTATTTTTTTTGGGGCATTTATTTTTTTTTTTTTTTTTTTTTTTGCTTGAGCTGCTTCCTTTACTGAAATAAAAATCTATGTATGAATTTTTTTTTTTTTGTGGTGGTTTTGGACATATTTATTGACCTTCCTTACTGAGTGTAGGAAGAACTTAACATCTGTATCTCTCCACACTCTCCACAACAAAGGAGGCAGCTCAAGGGCAACAAAAAACAATAATAAAAAAGCCCGCCACGCGCCGCTCCCAAAGTAAAACAAAAGAGGTGGCCGAAAGGAAGATCAAACACAGGAGGAGCGGCGTCCTGACACCCTCCTCTTGAAAGAGTTCAAGTCGTAGGCAGGAGGAAATACTGATGAAGGAAGATGGTTCCAGGGTTTACCCGGCTGAGGGATGAAAGAGTGAAGCTGCTGGTGAACTCTTACATAAGGAGTTTGGACAGTATAGGGATGAGCATGAGTAGAAAGTCGAGTGCAGCAGGGCCGCGGGAGGGAGGCATGCAGTTAGCAAGTTCAGAAGAGCAGTCAGCGTGGAAATATCGATAGAAGATAGAAAGAGAGGCAACATTGCGGCGGAATTTAAGAGGTAGAAGACTATCAGTATGAGGAGGAGAGCTGATGAGACGAAGAGCCTTAGCCTCCACTCTGTCCAGAAGAGCTGTGGAGTGGAGCCCCCACACATGAGATGCATACTCCATACGAGGGCGGACAAGGCCCTGTATATGGACAGCAACTGTGCAGGGAGAAGAACTGGCGGAGACGGTACAGAACGCCCAGCCTCGAGGAAGCTGATTTAGTAAGAGATGAGATATGAAGTTTCCAGTTGAGATTTTGAGTTAAGGATAGACCGAGGATGTTTAGTGTTGAGGAAGGTGGTAGCTGGGTGTTGTCAAAGAATAGGGGATAGTTGTTTGGAAGATTGTGTCGAGTGGATAGGTGGAGAAACTGTGTTTTTGAGGCGTTGAAGGACACCAGGTTCTTCTTGCCCCAATCGGAAATAATAGTAAGGTCTGAGGCTAAGCGTTCTGCAGCCTCCAGCCTTGAGTCGTTAAGTTCCTGAAGGGTGGGTCTTCTATTAAAAGAAGTTGAGTAATGCAGAGTAGAATCATCGGCGTAGGAATGGATAGGACAGTTCGTTTTGGAAAGAAGATCATCAATGAACAACAGAAAAAAGTGGGAGATAGGACAGAACCCTGTGGGACACCACTGTTAATAGATTTAGGGAAGAACAGTGACCGTCTACCACGGCAGAAATAGAACAGTCAGAAAGGAAACTGGAGATAAAGGTACAGAGAGAAGGATAGAAACCGTAAGAGGGTAGTTTAGAAAGCAAAGATTTGTGCCAGACCCTATCAAAAGCTTTTGATATGTCCAGCGCAATAGCAAAGTTTCACCGAAACAGCTAAGAGAGGATGACCAAGAGTCAGTTAAGAAGGCTAGGAGATCACCAGTAGAACGCCCTTGCGGAACCCATACTGGCGATCAGATAGAAGGTCAGAAGTGGAAAGGTGCTTTTGAATCTTCCGGTTAAGGATTGATTCAAAAGCTTTAGATGAACAAGAAAGTAAAGCTATAGGACGGTAGTTTGAGGGATTGGGCAGTCACCCTTCTTAGGCACAGGCTGTATGAAGGCATACTTCCAGCAAGAAGGAAAGGTAGATGTTGACAGGCAGAGGCGAAAGAGTTTGACCAGGCAGGGTGACAGCACGGAGGCACAGTTTTAAGGACAATAGGAGGCACTCCATCAGGTCCATAAGCCTTCTGAGGATTGAGGCCAGAGGGCATAGAAAACATCATTTGAAGAATCTTTATAACAGGCATAAAGGAGTCAGAGGGGGATGAGTAGGAGGAATATGCCCAGAATCGTCCAGAGTGGAGTTTTAGAAAAAGTTTGAGAGAAGAGTTCAGCCTTAGAGATAGATGAGACGGCAGTGTTGCCGTCAGGACTGAGTGGAGGAAAGATGAAGAAGTGAAACTGGAGGAGATGTTTTGGCTAGATGCCAGAAGTCACAGGAAGAGTTAGAAAGCAAGGTTTTGACATTTTCTATTACTGAAAGAATTTTGGTGCGTCGTAGAATAGATTTGGCACGATTTCGGGCAGAAATGTAAAGTTCATAATTAGCATTAGTTTGAAGGCTCTGGTACCTTTTGTGAGCTACCTCTCTATCATTGACAGCACGAGAACAAGGGTGATTAAACCAAGGCTTTAGCGTGAGGAGTAGAGAAAGAACGAGGAATGTATGCCTCCATTCCAGAGACAATCACCTCTGTGATGCGCTGAGCACACACAGAGGGTCTCTATCCTGGAAGCAATAATCATTCCACGGGAAATCGGAAAAGTACATCCTCAGGTCGTCCCACCGAGCTGAAGCAAAATGCCAGAAGCATCGCCTCTTCGGTGGGTCAGAGGGTGTACAGGAGCGATAGGACAGGATGCAGAAATAAGATTGTGATCGGAGGAGCCCAACGGAGAACAGTTTGACAGAATAAGCAGAAGGGTTTGAGGTAAGGAAGAGGTCTAGAATGTTGGGCCGATCTCCAAGACGGTCAGGAATACGTGTAGGGTGCTGGACCAACTGCTCTAGGTCGTTGAGGATAGCAAAGTTGTAGGCTTGTTCACCAGGATGGTCAGTGAAAGAGGATGAAAGCCAAAGCTGGTGGTGAACATTGAAATCTCCTAGGATGGAGATTTCAGCGAAGGGAGTGGGTCAAGATGTGCTCCACTTTAGAATTCAAATAGTCAAAGAATTTTACATAGTTGGTAGAGTTAGGTGAGAGATAAACAGCACAGATGTATTTAGTAATAGAATGACAATGAAGTCTTAGCCAGATGGTGGAAAATTCAGAAGAGTCAAGGTTGTGGGCACGAGAGCAAGTGATGTCGTTGCGCACGTAGGCGCAACATCCAGCTTTGGATTGAAATTTAGGATAGAGATAGTAGGAGGGAACAGAGTAGAGATTGCTGTCAGTAGCCTCAGAAACCTGTGTTTCGGTAAGGAAGAGAAGGTGAGGTTTAGAGGAGGAGAGATGATGTTCCACAGAATGAAAATTAGAGCGAAGACCGCGAATGTTGCAGAAATTGAGAAGAAAGAGGTTCGAGGAGTTATCAAGACACCTCTCGGGTCAGCAACCAGAAGGGAGTCCTCCTGGGGAATTTGTGGTCCCCAGGCAGGGACTCCGAGGCTTATGTGCGCCATTTTGAAATTTTAATTTTGGGAAAAGGTGTATATGTTGTGTGAATGTAGTGTGGTGTGGATAAAGAGAGGATCTGTCTTTACATCATTTCCTCTCTTTATCTATCTATCCATCTCTTTGTCTGTCTCTATATATAGCAATTTCTCTCCCTCCACACATTAGCTTCATATACTTAACGTGGCGGAACATTAAGTGGTGCAAAGTTCCAGAGAAATCTTCAGTCACTTCTTCGGCGTCTTTTATTTCCTTCCATTCTTGCATTCATCGCTACGGAAAACTCGAGGCCAGCAGTGATCTTCAAAGCTCAGTTCGCGCCTCATCCAAGCAACACCAGGTCCCAATAGCCTAGTTTCCCTTGTGTCGCCTCTTCCTCACGAGTAAAGTAAATACCAGTCCGCGGGATGCACACAACTCTTCGTGCTGTGAGGAGGCTCGGGAATGGGTCGCGAGGGTGTTGCTTTCAGGAGAACCAGGAGGCGGTGAGGAGAGTTTGGAGGACACAGAACTTTGGGTTGGTATTCTCAGACGCTTCCGCCTCTCAGCTCTCACATCAACTATTTCCCAGGGCCGAAAAGGAGGTCAATCGGGTTCTAATGAGCGTTCTTTTAGGTTCATGGTACAGAAGAAGAGTCACACTACCACTACAGCCATAAAACTACCCGTAGAAATGCCCCGAACACCTACGATGGAACGGTGTACCGGGGGGCGTTTAAAGGCGTTGATTAAGACTCAGCTTCCTTTAGGCGAATATATTCTTAAACCTATATGTACAGCAGCGTCTGAGCGAGAGAGACTGCAGGTGTGTGTCAGTCGGACTCTCGTGAAGGAGTGACGAGTTACAGATTGGAAAATAATGAAGTTACAATTGGTCACGTATGTCAAGGTGACCTCTAAGCTGATGAAATGCTTTGTAGACTAGCTGAGACGGTAAACACTGACGGACGACATTCCTATAAGGTGGCGTGATCTATCTGTCGTGGTTTTTTTCCATTGACAATTGTATGCCTAATTCGTGGTGATATTAAATAATAATAATAATAATAATAATAATAATAATACATTGATATCCTACTATAACAACGAAAGCCATGTCAACTATGTGTACTTGGGCGCCTAAAGGTTTGGGAATATGGGCCCTGGGTCGCTCGCTTTGAAGGTCGCTGTCTCAGAGGATGCGGCACTGACCGAGGAGGCGCCGAGAAAGTGATTGACGATTTCATTTAATGGTACCACTGAATGTCCCCCTGCGTCAAATATATGAAGATGATGTTCGGAGAGAAAAGGATATAGAAAGAGAGAAAAGAAGTGAAGTTCATCCTGCACTAGAAAAAAAGGGGAGATATATATGAAACTAATCTGAGGAGAGAGAAAACAAATGAAAGAAATAGACAAAATGAAGTTCATCCCACATTAAAAGAAAAGGTGAAAAATAGATTATAAGCCACCGTAGCAAACAGAGACATTCCTTTCCGAATTTCCTGCCCATTGTTAAGTCTGGTGGGTAGAGAGAGAAAAAAATATAGATAGAAAAAGAGAAGCTCGTCCTGCACACTATAAGAAAAAGTGAAAAATAAGTTCTAAGTCACCGTAGGAAGTAAACAGACATTCCCTTTCCAGTTTTGCGCCAGTTCTAAAGTTTGGTGGGTAGAGACTTGCAAAACAGAGCCAGAAAAAAAGTAAAGTTCATCCTACTCTATAAGAAAAGGTCAAAAATAAATTCTAAGTCATCGTAGCAAATAAACAGACACTCTATTTCCAGTTTTGCGCCAGTTCTAAAGTCTGGTGGGTAGAGAGATGCAAAATATAGCTAGAAAAAAGTGAAGTTCATCCCACACTATAAGAAAAGCTGAAAAATAAGTTCAAAGTCCCCGTAGGAAGTAAACAGACATTCCCTTTCCAGTTTTGCGCCAGTTCTAAAGTCTTGTGGGTGGAGAGATGCAAAATATAACAAAAAAAATAAACTTCATCCTACTTTATAAGAAAAGCTGAAAAATTTGTTCTAAGTCACCGTAGGAAGTAAACAGACATTCCCTTTCGAGTCTTCTGCCTGTCGTAAAGTCTCAAAGTCTCTCGTTCAGTCATCCACAGTCACAGCCGCCTCAGGCCAGCCACCCATCCTGCACTCTATATAACAAAGGTGAAAAAAAGGTTCTAAGTCACCGTAGGAAGTAAAGACATTCCCTTTCTAGTTTTCTGCCAATTCTGAAGTTTTTTTTTCCTTCAGTCAGCCACTCCATCAGTCATCCAACCTGAACCAGTCTTGCATTTTATAAACCAAAGAGAAAAAAAGGTTCTAAGTCACCGTAAGAAGTAAAGACACATTCCCTTCCTAGTTTTCCGCCAATTCTGATTTTTTTTCCTTCAGTCAGCCACTCCATCAGCCATCCAACCAGAACCAGTCATGCATTCTTTAAAACAAAGGTGAAAAAAAAAGTTCTAAGTCACCGTAGGAAATTCATACACATTTCCTTTCTAGTTTTCCGCAAATTCTAAAGTTTTGCCTTCCGTCAGACTCCACCACCAGCACCATGCAGCCAGCCAGAACCAGTCACCCACCGCTGATCTTCACCGCCACACTCATCGATTTATTTCCTTCCTACCTGCTACTACCTCCATTACCTCCACCACCACAGCCGCCGCCACCGCTACTACTGCCTCCCCGCCAGCCACTTTCCGTTTTTCTTGCCCCGAGGCTTTGGTCATCACTCACTGCTGCACAACTCCGCCCGTACTCTTCGCCAAATTCTTTATTTGAGTACAACTTTTCTTTTCCCCGCGGCCCTTTCTCCCGAATCCTAGTGCGCCTCGTGACCACTCCAGCGGCTCATCCTTAAACGACCTACGTGTGGCCGGGTGTAAGAGTAGTGTGTGCTATGTAGTTTCTGTGCTGTGTGTGTTAAGGTTAGCTTCTGAGTCTTTTTTTTTTTTTTTTTTTTTTTACGTCTCGGCCTATATAGTGTATGCTGTTATGTCACGTTTTCTGAGTTCGTGGGAAATTCATATAGATTTTTGGAAACATGGTTTTTATTACTGTGCATACTCTATATTTTCATAAAAATGATGTTTCCATTTTTTTCTAGGTCATCTTCGATGCTTGGCAGCCACCTTTAAAACCCTGTCTAATTCGAAAAATATTATTTTCACCATGTAATATTTGCTTTTAAATTTGTATGTACGACAAAATATTGATGTCTATATAAACACAATTAGTCTATTATACACAAAATGTTACTTATAAAATATAAATGCTATTTAAAGTAATCTAGATGAATTAAAATACATTGAGTCCCAATTAATTAAATTAATTGCTTTGGAGCCTGAACGCTAGTTCAGAAATTTGTTTGACTAAATGGTATGGCTATGTCAATTCAATTATCTATTTGGCCATATTTTTTTATTTGAACTGGAATATTTTATAAGTGTGCAAGACTTTATAGGTATAACAAACTAATAAAACAACTCATCAGGAGTCACTCCTGCGTTAATGTCTGAGAAGTCCAGTACTCGCACGTTTATCTGAAGAGACAGAAGACATGTTGGAAGTAACTGCTCCATCACGAAAACAGCACCATGACCTGAATGCGAAAAAGTTCAACGTCAAAGAGACCAATATAAAGGAAGCAAGGAAGTACTCTCAAACAATAACCCATTCAACAAACCAGGCAATGAGGATGGGACAGAAAGCAACCTGGTGCACATCACAAACAATGTCATCATTCCACAGAACGTTGCTGACAACATTTTGGACAGCCAAAACCGTGGGAAGAAAGGATACCAAAACTTTGTGGAAGAACGCATTTCTGGAACATGCAATCTCTGGGACAAAATGCATAAGGTCAAAGTTCTTGGTTGGAATGAAGGGCAAAGCCAATCAAAACCAAGATAGGAGCAGAAGAAATCATTCTCAAGCAGTCATCATCAATCTTGGCACGTCTACTCGTCATTGCCAGATCTTCGCGTGAAACTGATTTCAAAAGATGTTATTGGGACATACAGTTATCCTCAATCAACCACACACTAATGAGTGCTGACGGAAGACTACATCCATGCAATGATAAATCCCAACTGCTACACGAACTTGTTGCACAAGTAGCCGATGACGATGATGATGAAGACCAGCAGCAAGCCCAGGAGGTCAGGTCCAAGCTATCCCTGAAAATTCCTGCCTGGTCATTGATGGCATGGCTGTTGTCCATGAACAAGCTGTACTGAAGTCTGTCATAAGAATTGTGCAGATTTAGCAAACTGCTATGTCCAAGCAATTGATCAAAAGTCACGAGGATACGACAGTGTTTGTGTAGTGTTTGACAACTACAAAGTCAATCGTCTTTGAAGGAGACAACACGAAAACGCAGGACTGGTGGAAAGTCTTCTCAAGTGACAGCATACAAGGTAGATGACAGCACTCCCATTCGTGACTTCATGGGATTTCTCAGTAGCACCATACCAAGGATTTATTGACATTATACTTGTCACAAAAGGTGATACAGCAATCTCAGTCAGCAAACATCCTCGCTGTGAACCGAAACGGTGTTCTGTCAATGATCTCAAAACAGATTGAATATCCAGAGCAACCACGAAGAAGCAGACACACTGATGATTTTGTTTGCAAATCAGATCCACATGTCTGGCAAAGTAGTGCACATCTATTCATCAGACACAGATGTCCTTGTGTTGGCTTTGTCTAATCTGCCACACATCAGATTTGAAACCAAAATGATCATGGGAACCGGAATTAACCGCAAATATATAAAGCTGGAGTCCATATACCATGCACTTGGACCTAACAGAATCTCTGCTCTCATAGGACTGCATGCATTAAGTGGATGCGACACAACTGGCCGATTCTTTGGAAAGAGTAAGTCCGCTTGGTGGAAAATCTTCATCAAGGAAAGTGAGGCGGTACACTTGTCACTGACAAATCTTGGGATAGGAGACCAACCAAATGAGCAGGTGCTGAGTGGATGTGAAGAGTTCATGTGCCACCTATTCAACTCAAAGACTGAAACTTTCAGTGATGCAAAACAGCTCAGATGGCATCAGTTCCGGAGCTTAAAGACAAATCAAGGAGTTGAGAAACTCCCACCTAGTCAAGGGGCCATGCAGGAACACATCAGGCGTGCCCATCTGCAATGCAATGTATGGAAACAGGTTCTAACTCCATCCCCAACGACAATCGATGCTCGGACCCTTGGATGGTACCAAGATGCATCAGGTGAACTCCTCCCTCTTCTAACACAGCTTCCGTTGGCTCCACAGTCAATCCTTCAACTGGTGAAATGTAGTTGCAGGACCAGTTTGTGCTACAAACGTTGTTCATGTAAGGGATCAAGGCATTGCATGTACAGAACTATGTCGGTGCCAAGGTGACTCGGACATGTGCAACAACGTTTCTGTTGATGTTGAAACTTCGTCGGATTCTGATGGAGACTAAACGAACTCTGAACATTGACTGATTATTAAAATTTATTTTCTTTATGAGATAATTAAATGGATAAAATAAAAGATGCCTTTATTTGAAATAAAAAGTACTTTTGTCATATTAATATGTATCTTTTTCATAAAAAGCAATAAGCTTAGTTAACATATGTTCAATAAGGTACTTATTCAAAACTGATAGCCAGATTTTTTTTACATTTGGGGTATAGGACATTGTTTGAGAACCTCAAATATGGTTTTATTCTATTCCTTGACCATAGAAACATGGAGATAGACACCATAAACATGACGCTAGGTGGATTAGAACCGAAGTTATTGGCCTTTATAGGTCCAATATGCTTGTTTTAGGTACAAAATTCAAGATGGCCGCCAAACAGACATATTGCAATTGGAAAAAATGGAAACATCATTTTTTCTATTAAATGGACCATAAACTATAAAAAAATCCATATTTGCAAAAATCTATATGAAATTCCCACGAAATTACATAACAGCATACACTAATAGCGCCGGTAGGCTTCTTCCCGGTGGGGCCTGATGGTCTGCCCAAGGCTTCTTCCCGGTGGGTCCTGATAGTCGGCCCAGCCCGTTCTGGCGCAGGCGAGTGTTTATAGTGGCGCCATCTTGCATTGGCTCATGCTGCCCTCCCGGAGCTCATCTTTAATCCTAGAATCTAGAGTCCGGGTTGATAGGTGGTCTTCTGGACAGCATGTGGGTAGTTTTAAGCCACTCGGCGGCGGCTGAAAAATCCCAGCTTGGTGGCACCGGGCGGGGATTGAATTCGCGTCCTCCTGAACGCGGTGCTGTTACTCTGTCGACTCAGCCACCGCCTCCCCAGTCTGTTCACGAGGTACACGGTTATACTCTTAAACACTTCGGCCTTAAGCACATATTTGACAAGGCTTTCCCATGAGTTGTGGGCCTTTTCAGGGGTAGTTTTATGACCCTGGTGGTAGACTGACTTCTTCTATATCATGAACCTAAAAAAACAGTCAATAAAACCCGATTGATCCCTTCTTTGTCCTTTGGAAATTGCTTTGAAGGAAACGGGTCATTTGCCGGGTGTATATTCGCATGACAGTACGGTACATTCATTGGGTATATATAGTTTTGCATACAGTATAGTACAGTCAACTTATATAGTTATGTGGGACAAAATTCAACAGGTATAGTCTTAAATGACACCGCTTCGCTTGAGTATAGTTTGCATACATTCATCTGGTATAGTTTTTCACGCCACACTGCTTTCATTGGGTATTGCTCTGCATGGCACTCTACATTCTGGTACAGTTTGCATGGCACTAGATTCACCGGGTACAGTTTTGCATGGCTAAGTCGACTGGTATTGGTTTGAATGACCTCCTTCCCAGGTATAGTTATTCACGCCACTCCCTTCCCCCGCCATCACACACACCACAGTATAACAACCGTGATCCCGAGGTACTCAGGCGAATGTCAACGAGCAGCCCCCTAACTGCCGGCACGTATCTCCGTTCCTTCAGCCAGACGAATGGTAGTGGATATGACCGGGCCAGGCCGCATTGTTTGTCAGGGGTGTCGCCATCAGCAGGGGGAGACGCAGCCGCTGTAAACGAGGCTTTGAGGGAGGTTAGGTTAGGTGAGCTGAGGTTAGGTGAGGAGAGGGGAAGGAATGGAGGGAGGTAGGTGAGTGAGTTGAGGTTATGTTATGTTAGGTTAGGTGAGGCGAGGTGAGGTTAGGTGAAATGAGGATTAGATTAAGTTAGGTTAGGTAAGGAGAGGTGAAGTTAGGTTAGACTAGGTGAGGTGAGTTGGTGAGGTGAGGTGGGAAGGAGTGTATTGTTATGAGAGCCGGTGAATGGGGCGACACACACACACACACACACACACACACACACACACACACACACACACACACACACACACACACATAAAGAGTTGAATAAAAGTAAATATGGAGACTTGATAACAGGAGACAAACAAACCCTGTACAGAACAAGGTAAACACACACACGCACACCACTCACCCCACACATTAATCACGCAGAGGCAGGTCTTCAGTGTTACCTGATTCATTATTGCGTTGACAGGTTGAACCCGGATCTACGGTTCAGCATTCGTTGTGTCTGGTTTTATTAGTCATTTATTTTCATTTTCTTCATTTTTGTGTGTTTCTGGCTTCTTCCATCCGCTGCGATTAGCTTTGGTTGGCCTTCACTGGTAGCCTGGTAACATATAGTCCCTGGTCTTTCTCTGCCTCTGTGGTGGATAGTGAAGTGTTTCCCATGTGGTATTGGTGTGCCGGATATCCCTTCACTGGTAGCCTGGTTACATATACTCCCAGGTCTTTCTCTGCCTCTGAGGTGGATAGTGAAGTGTTTCCCATGTGGTATTAGTGTGCTGGATATCCCTTCACTGGTATCCTGGTAACATAATACTCTCAGTTCTTTATATGCCTATGTGGTGGATAGTGAAGTGTTTCCCATGTGGTATTGGTGTGCTGGATATCCCTTCTTTGGTATCCTGGCATATACTCACAGGTCTTTCTCTGCCTCTGTGTTGGATAGTGAAGTGTTTCCCATGTGGTATTGGTGTGCTGGATATCCCTTCATTGGTATCCTGGCAACATATACTCACAGGTCTTTCTCTGCCTCTGTGGTGGATAGTGAAGTGTTTCCCATGTGGTATTGGTGTGCTGGATATCCCGTCCCAAGATGCATGACTTTACATTTATCTTCATTGAATTGTAGCAGCCATTTTCTGTTCCATTTCTGTAGCTTGGTGAGGAGGTCTTCTAGTAGGAAATTCACAGTCAAAGGGGTTAATATTGTACGCCAGTCATTTGGGTTCATGTGGGTGGGTTGGGTTGATGCGAGAGGCGGAGGCGTCTGAGCACACCGACACACTGATCCACAAAAGCTCCTGCTACGTGCCGGCCGCAACGTTGCCAGATTATCATACTCAGGCTTTTATATTTTGCGTTCCGAGCCAAAAACTGTCTCCTCCACCCCAATAACTAGACTCATTTGTAGTTATCATTGAAATGGTTAGTTGTTGGTGTTTTTGCAATAGTCATGGGTCAGAAACTTTGGTAAATACGATGTTCAGTACGATAATCAGGCAACAGTGGTGTCAGGGTGACAGCCTGAGACGCGTAACTGCTGAAACGCTCTCGTCCACCACCGACCCATTTTCTTAAACATTTCAGCGCCCAAGTAAGCACATTTAACAAGGCTTTAGTAGGGTCTCTTGGCAGGCATTTGCAGAGATGGTTTATGACCCTGGTAGCGATGATAGTCTGACCATTGTTCCGTGCCACTATGGTGAAAGCACTCCTAAAAC
Source organism: Eriocheir sinensis (assembly GCF_024679095.1). NCBI lineage: Eukaryota > Metazoa > Arthropoda > Malacostraca > Decapoda > Varunidae > Eriocheir > Eriocheir sinensis. Next base: position 1,032,530 of record NC_066576.1, on the reverse strand, counting down.
CCGAGCAGTCTCTGCTTTCTGGCCTTTGGAAATAGTTGGCGGGGAGTCGGCAGCGTTTGGGAATACCGATCCAGCCTTCCTCGCCGTGCCTGCCTCGCTTATGCCTCGCCGCATGCCTCGCTGGCCGCCTCGCCGTGCCTCGCCGCTGCTGAAGACGTCTCTAATTTATATCTGTAACTCCGTCCGCTCTTCCAGGCCGCGACAGTAACTGCGGGACTCACTGACGCGCTGGAAAATAAAACCAAAAAGACTCCGTGAAACGATCGCTCTCCGCTGCACCTCAGCGGCGGGACGGCTTCCCTTCTACACAGTGAGAAGTTGTACGCTGAACGGCGGCGCAGGAAGCATTACAATGGCCGTATTTCAAACCTTCTGGCTTGCCCAGGGCATACATTTGGCGAGACTTTCCTAGGAGTTGTTGGCATTTCAGGGGTAATTTATGACCCTAGTGGTGAGTGTGATGCATTCCTCTATGCCCGCCGTAACGATGGCAAAACACTCATTAGACACTCGACTGATCTCTTCAGCGCTTTGGAAATTATTGATGTACTTTGGGCAGCGTCTAAGAATAACGTGTTGGCTGAATACGAAGACTGGAGGCGCTTAGCAGCTGGCGTGAGGGACAGGCCGGTAGATGGGCAGCTTAGAAACGTTCCTCCGCCATCTCTACTTCTGTCTCTTCTTCCCTTCTCTCCTTCTCTTCACTCTTCGTCCTTCCTCCTTCCCCCCAAATCTGTTAGCTCTTGCGTCCTCAACTCCAATCTGTCCTTTCCTTCTAACCTCTTACCTTCCTCCACCTCTCCATCTTCCACCGCCTGCTTCTGTCTCTTCTTCCCTCCTCCTTCTCTCCCTCTTCGTCCTATCTCTCCCTTCCTCAATCTGTGTATTCCTTCTTCTCCGCCCTTCTCTCCCTACCTTTCCTTCCTCCAGCCACTCCGTCACCACCTGCTTCTTCTTCGCCCTTCTCTCTTTCCTAGAGAGCAGACTAGCCTAATGTTAATGATTTGTTGAACATTAACGTTTTAGGTAATTATAGTTTTTGTTTCATTCTCTTAACATGAGGAGATAAATTATGTCAGGGCTTGAAGATTTGATTTAAATCTAATTTTTGCAGGTACGCATTTCACTGATATCGTAATTCGTATTAACTTACGGCATGACGTATGTTCTTCCAGGACCTTGAAAAAATAGTCCTTGGGGCAAGAGGTCGATGTCATGCGATTCTCTTTTGTGAATACG